>NW_027592374.1:0-56138 GCF_964213995.1 Mustelus asterias
GGAGAGAGAGGGGGGGAAAGGGAGAGAGAGGGGGGGAAAGGGAGAGAGAGGGGGGGAAAGGGAGAGAGAGGGGGGGAAAGGGAGAGAGAGGGGGGGAAAGGGAGAGAGAGGGGGGGAAAGGGAGAGAGAGGGGGGGAAAGGGAGAGAGAGGGGGGGAAAGGGAGAGAGAGGGGGGGAAAGGGAGAGAGAGGGGGGGAAAAGGGAGAGAGAGGGGGGGAAAGGGAGAGAGAGGGGGGGAAAGGGAGAGAGAGGGGGGGAAAGGGAGAGAGAGGGGGGGAAAGGGAGAGAGAGGGGGGGAAAGGGAGAGAGAGGGGGGGAAAGGGAGAGAGAGGGGGGGAAAGGGAGAGAGAGGGGGGGGAAAGGGAGAGAGAGGGGGGGAAAGGGAGAGAGAGGGGGGGAAAGGGAGAGAGAGGGGGGGAAAGGGAGAGAGAGGGGGGGAAAGGGAGAGAGAGGGGGGGGAAAGGGAGAGAGAGGGGGGGAAAGGGAGAGAGAGGGGGGGCAAGGGAGAGAGAGGGGGGGAAAGGGAGAGAGAGGGGGGGAAAGGGAGAGAGAGGGGGGAAAGGGAGAGAGAGGGGGGGAAAGGGAGAGAGAGGGGGGGAAAGGGAGAGAGAGGGGGGGAAAGGGAGAGAGAGGGGGGGAAAGGGAGAGAGAGGGGGGGAAAGGGAGAGAGAGGGGGGGAAAGGGAGAGAGAGGGGGGAAAGGGAGAGAGAGGGGGGAAAGGGAGAGAGAGGGGGGGAGAAGGGAGAGAGAGGGGGGAAAGGGAGAGAGAGGGGGGGAAAGGGAGAGAGAGGGGGGGGAAAGGGAGAGAGAGGGGGGAAAGGGAGAGAGGGGGGGGAAGAAGGGAGAGGGGGGGGAGAGGGGGGGGGGAGAGGGGGGGGGGGGAAGGGAGAGGGGGGGGAAGGGAGAGGGGGGGAAGGAGGGAAGAGGGGGGGGAGGAGAGGGGGAAGGGAGGGGGGGAAGGGAGGGGGGAGGGAAGGGAGAGGGGGGAGAGAGAAATGAAAAACAAATGAAAAAACAGAAGGGAGAGAGAGACTTTGGCTCAGTAAGACATTTGTTTACAATATTTTACAAGAGTAATTTCAGATATGTTTCCTTCAGCTGAAATACTTGCGTCGTTCAGATGCAAGTTGAAAGTGACAGACAGGATTCACCATGTTTCTCTCTGGTTATTCTCGCTGAGAGGTGCATTACTCTCAGCAGTGAATGGCTGGCGGGGAGACAGGGTACAATTACAGTCTGAAATTCTGAGGGATTAAAAACCAGCCTCAATTAAAACCCAGGCCTGAAACTGCCTTTTCAAAGCACTGATTCCTTGGACCACGTCAGCAGTCCAGAAAGACCTGGACTGCTGCTCTCGCGATGAATCCACAGCAGCTGGGGGAATTTAAATTCAACTCATTAGATAAATGTGGAACGAGGAAAAGCCATTCTCAGTGATAGTGACCGTGAAACAACTGAATTTCAATAAAAAATCCAGCTGATTCTCTGCTGTCCTTACCTGGTCTGTGACACCACACCCACAGCAATGTGGCTGATTCAACAACCATTGGAAGGTCCAACAAGCCACTTAGTTATTGAAAGCACTATAAAGATGTTACAGAATAAAACTCGACAGACCACATCGGCACCAGTTTAAACAAAGGCAGGCTCAGCCCAGTCGACTGTGCGACGTTCCCTCATTATCCACTATATCCAGTAACATCTGGGGGCTTGTGCCAATTAGGAGAGCCGTTTCAGACTGGTCAGGCAACAGCCCGATACAGTCATACTCTCAGAATCATAGCATCTACAACATCCCAGACTCTCCGTCACCCTCCAGGGTATGTCATGTCCCACCAGCAGGACAAACACAACAGAGGTGGCGGCTACACATTGGTATACAGTTGGAAGGGAGTTACCCGACCCTACCCCCACCCAAGCCAGAAATCCTCAACATCAAATCTCTACCCCCCCCCCACCCCCACCCCGCCCCCCTCCCCTGCCCCCGCCCCCAAATAAATCCTCCATGTTGAGCATCAATTGCAAAGAGGATGGGAAAGGCAAAATGTGTACTGAGTGGGGGACTCCATTACTAAGAGCAGCTTTTAGCACCACTTCTGACCAAGGTGGCAGAGTCCTGAAGAATACAAGACGGTGATGAGGGACCAAGACAAGGGAGCAACCTGTGGAATTCGCTACCCCAAAGTGTGGTGGGTGCTGGGACAGTGATTAAATTCGAGTTAGACAGATTTTTAATTGGTAATGGGTTGAAGGGTTATGGGGGAGAAGGCAGGAAAATGGGGATGAGGAGCATATCAGCCATGGTCGAATGGCGGAGCGAACTGGATGGGCCGAATAGTCAAATTCTGCTCATTTATCTTATGAACCTACTTGACATTGTCCTCCACCTGTCACCGGTATATCCGTCCATGGCAGTACTGGTAGGGAAGTTGTTGGAGAGGATTCTTAGAGACAGGATGTATGCGCATTTAGAACGGAACAATCTCATTAGTGACAGACAGCATGGTTTTGTAAGAGGGAGGTGGTGCCTTACAAATTTGGTGGAGTTTTTTGAGGAAGTGACAAAAACGGTTGACGAAGGAAGGGCCGTGGGTGTCGTCTATATGGATTTCAGTAAGGCATTTGATAAAGTCCCTCATGGCAGGTTGGTTAAGAAGGTTAAGACTCATGGGATACAAGGAGAAGTGGCGAGATGGTTAGAAAACTGGCTTGGCCACAGGAGACAGAGGGTAGCAGTCGAAGGGTTTTTTTCCGGCTGGAGGTCTGTGACCAGTGGTGTTCCGCAGGGACCTCTGCTATTTGTGATATATATAAATGATTTGGAAGGTGGTGTAACTGGTGTTATCAGCAAGTTTGCGGATGACACGAAGATGGCTGGACTTGTGGATAGCGTTGAACATTGTCGGACAATACAGCAGGATATAGATAGGCTGGAAAATTGGGCGGAGAAATGGCAGATGGAATTTAATCCAGATAAATGCAAAGTGATGCATTTTGGAAGAACTAATGTAGGGGGGAGTAATACAATAAATGGCAGAGCCATCAAGAGTATAGAAACACAGAGGGACCTAGGTGTGCAAGTCCACAAATCCTTGAAGGTGGCAGCACAGGTGGAGGTGGTGGTGAAGAAGGCATATGGTATGCTTGCCTTTATAGGACGGGGTATAGAGTATAAAAGCTGGAGTCTGATGTTGCAGCTGTATAGAATGCTAGTTAGGCCACATTTGGAGTACTGCGTCCAGTTCTGGTCGCCGCACTACCAGAAGGACGTGGAGGCTTTAGAGAGAGTGCAGAGAAGGTTTACCAGGATGTTGCCTGGTATGGAGGGTTTTAGCTATGAGGAGAGATTGGGTAAACTGGGCTTGTTCTCCCTGGAAAGACGGAGAATGAGGGGAGACCTAATAGAGGTGTACAAAATTATGAAGGGTATAGATAGGGTGAACAGTGGGAAGCTTTTTCCCAGGTCGGAGGTGACGATCACGAGGGGTCACGGGCTCAAGGGGCGAGGTATAACTCGGATATCAGAGGGACGTTTTTTTTACACAGAGAGTGGTGGGGGCCTGGAATGCGCTGCCAAGTAGGGTGGTGGAGGCAGACACGCTGACATCGTTTAAGACTGCCCTGGATAGTCACATGAGCAGTCTGGGAATGGAGGGATACAAACGAATGGTCTCGTTGGACCAAGGGGCGGCACAGGCTTGGAGGGCCGAAGGGCCTGTTTCCTGTGCTGTACTGTTCTTTGTTCTTTGTACCATCTGCCCATGACATGCGACAGCATTAGCAGCACCAAATTCCCTACCATCGACATTCCATTGATCAGAAACTTAATTGGAACAGCTATATAGATACTGTGGCTCCAAAAGCTGGGCATTATGACTCAATGCCTGGCGAGATTGGCATCCCATCATCATTCACATGTGCCTTTAAGAAATGTATTTATATCATGTTTATTGTCAGGGGGATGTTTAAAATTCAGTGTGTTTTACACAGTGCCAATTTGTCTGGATACCAGGCAATTCTCATGCCGAGAATGCAGCCTAATGATTGATTTTAGCTGGGGATGTGTTTGTTTTAACCTGAGTTAATGCATTTTTGTTTGTTTTGTTCCCCCCCTGGGATTTCAGTGCAGATTAGGTTGATTGACAGAGTCACGTGCTTAAAGGGGGGGGGGGGGGGGGGGAGAGAGAGAGAGAGAGAGAAGATAAGCTTACAGGGAAAAGCAGGCAGGTACCTCCGGGCTCTGAAAGGAGCACTGGAAGAAGAGATCTCTCGTTCTGGAGAGTGCTATAAGGGACCTGCTAAGAGAAATAGGTCTCTCTCTCTCTCTCTCTCCAGAGTTGTTTCTGGAGGTTGGAAGCCCAAGTACAAGTATGTAAGCCTATATGTTGCTAACTGGTTTTAAAGTGGAGTTTAAAAATATAAGTGGAATATTACTTGAATTGGAACTAATAGAGATAGATTAGCAGCTAAGAATTGTATCTTGTTTAAGTATTTCAATTGGTAAAAAAGTGAAGCTAAACCCTTTGTTATAGTTAAACTGTATTGTCAAATAAAGTTTGTTTTGATAAAAGCTTCCCAGTGTGTTACTAGAATCACACCTGGAGTGAAACACCTTATTAATACCAAAATAGAAAAACTGTTGGGGTGTAGTCGGGCTTCATAACATATTTTGAGGTTTCATTCTGCACTTTAGCATTCACTCCCTCTACCACTGATGCATCTGGAAGATGTCCTGCAGCAACTTAACCAAGCCTCCGCTTGACAGCACCTTCCATTCCCTCTTCCACCTTCTTCCGTCAGGAAAAAGATACAAGAGACTGAGGTCACATACCAACCGACTCAAGAACAGCTTCTTCCCTGCTGCTGTCAGACTTTTGAATTAACCTTGCATTAAGTTGATCTTTCTCTACACCCTAGCTATGACTGTAACACTACATTCTGCACTCTCTCCTTTCCTTCCCTATAAACGGTATGCTTTGTCTGTATAGCGCGCAAGAAACAATACTTTTCACTGTATATTAATACGTGATAATAAAAAAATCAAATCAAACCACCCTCACTTAGAAATACATCACTGTTCCCTCATTGTTGCTGGGTCAAAATTGTGGAATCCCTCTCTAACAGCCCTGTGGATGTACCCACACCTCGGACCGCAGCGTTCAAGAAGGTGACTCACTAACTTCTCAACGGGCAATACATTCGGACCCAGCCAGCGACGCCAACATCTCAGAATAAAGTATTTTTTTCCTCCACTCCCACACTTGTAACTACAGGCATGAAATGTGAAGATAGTAACTGCCACCTGAGCTAAGGGGCACAAAAGATGAGGATATGTCATATTTGAATAGCTAGCAAAGTGAAAATCACTGCTCAATCCCTTTCCCAAGCACTGAAGCAGATCTTCAGGAATTTAATGCAGGAAAATAAACCCACCAACCAACCATTCAATGACAGCACTGGTTAAATTATCTATTTAAAATATGATCTGGGATGCTTACATGGTCATTAAGGTGGGGGACGATAGAGCTGGAAATACGAGAACATGCTTTGCCACATTGTCACTTTTTATTTTCCCTCAATATATATGATGCAAGAATACAGAAGATATGCAGCATAGAAACAGCCCACTGGACAAACTAATCCACACAGGATATACAACACAGCCCACTGGATAAACTAATCCAGATGTGGAGATGCCGGCGTTGGACTGGGGTAAACACAGTAAGAAGTTTAACAACACCAGGTTAAAGTCCAACAGGTTTATTTGGTAGCAAAAGCCACACAAGCTTTCGGAGCTGCAAGCCCCTTCTTCAGGTGAGTGGGAATTCTGTTCACAAACAGAGCATATAAAGACACAAACTCAATTTACATGAATAATGGTTGGAATGCGAATACTTACAACTAATCAAGTCTTTAAGAAACAAAACAACATGAGTGGAGAGAGCATCAAGACAGGCTATAAAGATGTGTATTGTCTCCAGACAAGACAGCCAGTGAAACTCTGTGGGGGTTACAAATAGTGGGACATGAACCCAATATCCCGGTTGAGGGCGTCCTCGTGTGTGCGGAACTTGGCTATCAGTTTCTGCTCAGCGACTCTGCGCCGTCGTGTGTCGTGAAGGCCGCCTTGGAGAACGCTTACCCGAATATCAGAGGCCGAATGCCCGTGACCGCTGAAGTGCTAAACTAATCCAAACAGGATATACAACACAGCCCACTGGATAAACTAATCCAGATGTGGAGATGCCGGCGTTGGACTGGGGTAAACACAATAAGAAGTCTCACAACACCAGGTTAAAGTCCAACAGGTTTATTTGTAGCAAACACCACTAGCTTTCGGAACTGGCTGTTCCTTCGTCAGGTGGGTGGGAGTTCTGATCACAAACAGGGCATACAAAAGGCACAATTATAGGAAAGATGTGGAAGTGTTGGAAAGGGTGCAGAGGAGATTTACCAGGGTGTTGCCTGGTATGGTGGGAAAATCGTATGAGGAAAGGCTGAGGGGCTTGAGGTTGTTTTCGTTAGAGAGAAGAAGGTTAAGAGGTGACTTAATAGAGGCATACAAGATGATCAGAGGATTAAATAGGGTGGATAGTGAGAGACTTTTTCCTCGGATGGTGTTGGCTAGCACGAGGGGACATAGCTTTAAATTGAGGGGTGAGAGATACAGGACAGATATTCGAGGTAGGTTCTTACCTCAGAGAGTAGTAAGGGTGTGGAATGCCCTGCCTGCAGCAGTAGTGGACTCATCAACATTAAGAGCATTCAAATGGTTATTGGATAAGCATATGGATGATATTGGAATAGTGTAGATTAGAGGGGCTTTAGATTGGTTCCACTGGTCGGCGCAACATCGAGGGCCGAAGTAATGCGCTGTAATGTTCTATCTATTAAGGGCTCAATTTACATGAATAATCAAGTCTTAAAGGTACAGACAATGTGAGTGGAGAGAGCATTAAGCACAGGTTAAAGAGATGTGTATTGTCTCCAGACAGGACAGTTACTGAGATTTTGCAGGTTGAGACAAGTTGTGGGGTTTACAGATAGTGTGACATGAACCCAAGATCCCGGTTGAGGCCGTCCTCATGTGCGGAACTTGGCTATCAGTCTCTGAAACAATACACATCTCTTTAACCTGTGCTTAATGTTCTCTCCATTCACATTGTCTGTACCTTTAAGACTTGATTAGCTGTAAAGACTCACATTCCAATCATTATTCATGTAAATTGAGTTTGTGTCTTTGTGCCCAGTTTGTGATCAGAACTCCCACCCACCTGACGAAGGGACAGCCAGTTCCGAAAGCTAGTGGCGTTTGCTACAAATACAACCTGTTGGACTTTAACCTGGTGTTGTTAGACTTCTCACTAAACTAATGCACACAGGATATACAGCAGAGCCCATTGGACAAACTAATCCACACAGGATATACAGCAGAGCCCATTGGACAAACTAATCCACACAGGATATACAGCAGAGCCCATTGGACAAACTAATCCACACAGGATATACAGCAGAGCCCATTGGACAAACTAATCCACACAGGATATACAACGCAGCCCACTGGATAAACTAAGCCACACAGGATGTACAACACATCCCATTGGCCAAACTAATCCACACAGGATATACAGCAGAGCCTCAATATATATGATGCAAGAATACAGAAGATATGCAGCATAGAAACAGCCCACTGGACAAACTAATCCACACAGGATATACAACACAGCCCTCTGGACAAACTAATCCACACCGGATCATCATAGAAACCCTACAGTACAGAAAGAGGCCATTCGGCCCATCGAGTCTGCACCGACCACAATCCCCCCCAGGCCCTACCCCCATATCCTACATATTTACCCACTAATCCCTCTAACCTATGCATCTCAGGACACTAAGGGCAATTTTTAGCATGGCCAATCAACCTAACCCGCACATCTTTGGACTGTGGGAGGAAACCCACGCAGACATGAAGAGAATGTGCAAACTCCACACAGACAGTGACCCAAGCCCGGAATCGAACCCAGGTCTCTGGAGCTGTGAAGCAGCAGTGCTAACCACTGTGCTACCGTGCTGCCCGATGTACAACACAGCCCACTGGACAAACTAAGCCACACAGGATATACAACACATCCCATTGGAGAAATCCATACACACAGGATATACAATACAGCCCATTAGACAAACCCATCCACGCTGGTGTTGAGTCCACTCAAACCTCCTCATTGATATCTATCAACGCAAGCCTCTATTCCCTTCCCCTCATATGATGGGTTCAATGTACCCCCACAAATGTATCGATATGATTCACTTCCCCTTTGGTAGCGAGCTTGACATTCTCACCAATTGGGTTTCTTGCTGACTGTTTTATATCGATGGCTTCTGGTTCTGTGCTTCCCCACAAGTGGAAACATCCCTTCGGTATCCACACACTCTGTATCTATTCTTCCAAAACCTTCCAGAATATTATAGACCTCATCCCTCAGCCTTCTGTTTTTTTTTTCAAGCTTGTCTCCCCTTTCCTGATATATCTACCCATGTATCATCTTTGTAAATCTTGTCTGTATTCTCTCCAGAGCCTGCTTTACTTTTTGTCTTCTTGCTAAGCTGTGGCACCACTTCTAATGATTGATGTACGAGTACCGTGACGTCCCTTTGTTCCTCTACTCCTCCCAGATAACAAGTGACCTCTCTATTCTTCCCACCAAAATGTAATGCCATACATTTATCTGTGTTAAAGAATATAAGAACTCGGAACAAGAGTAGGCCATCTGGCCCCTCAAGCCTGCTCCGCCATTCAATAAGATCATGGTTGATCTTTTCATGGACTCAGCTCCGCTCACCATAACCCTTAATTCCTTTCAAAATCTATCTTTGCCTTAAAAACAATGAGGTAGCCTCAACTGCTTCACTGCACAGGGAATTCCACAGATTCAGAACCCTTTGGGTGAAGAAGTTCCTCCTCAACTCGGTGCTAAATCTGCTCCCCCGTATTTTAAGGCCATGCCCCCTAGTTCTGGTTTCACCCGCCAGTGGAAACAACTTCCCTGCTTCTATCTTATCTATTTCATTCACAATAATGTTGAGCTTCATTTGCCAATTATTTGCCCATCCTGCACATTGATCAATCTCCTCCTGTAATTTATTGCAGTTCTCCTCAGTATTGACTATTCCCTCAAATTTGGCATCCGTCATCCGTAATCTTAGAAATTGTGTTTTGATTCCAATGCCCAAATCTCAGGTGTAAATGGTGAACCTGCCGTTCTGAATCACTACCCATGACTCCCACTCACTGCTCGCTGAATTGAAGCCAGCTGGTAATCAAATGGGGCAGCACGGTGTCACAGTGGTTGGCACTGCTGCCTCACGGCGCCAGGGGCCTGGGTTCGGTTCCCGGCTTGGGTCACTGTCTGTGCGGAGTCTGCACGTTCTCCCCGTGTCGGCGTGGGTTTCCTCCTACAGTCCAAAAGACGTGCTGATTAGGAGCATTGGCCATGCTAAATTCTCCCTCAGTGTACCCGAACAGGCGCCAGACTGTGGCAACTCGGGGATTTTCACAGTAACTTCATTGCAGTGTTAATGTAAACCTATTTGTGACACAAATAAACTATTCTATCCCTTGTCCCAGACTCCATGTTCTCTAAACAGTCTATTATGGAGTACCTTATATAGGGTCTTTTAAAAAAAACCACAAATTACATCTACCACATTACCATTGCCTACTTCATAGAATCCCTACAGTGCCCGAGGCCGCCATTTGGCCCATGGAGTCTGCACCAACAACAATCCCACCCAGGCCCTATCCCCATAACCCCAAGTATCCTTTATTAATCTCCCCAGCACGAGGTGGCAATTTAGCATGGCCAATCAACCTAACACACATTTACTGTCCATCCCTAGTTGCCCAAACACACTTGAAGACCAACCACATTGCTGTGGCCCCTGGAGTCACATGTAGGCCAGACCAGGGTAATGACGGCAGATTTCTTTCCCTAAAGGACATTAGTGAACCAGATGAGATTTTCCAACAATTGACAATGGTTCCATGGTCATCAGTAGATTCTCAATTACGAATTTTAAAGTTTGTTTTTTAAAAAAGTAAAGATTATTTGTCACAAATAAGGTTTACATTTACATTGCAATGAAGTTACTATGAAATTCCCCTACTTTGTTTGATTAAATTCAAATTCTACCAGCTGCCGTGGCAGGATTCGAACCCGGGTCCCCCAGAACATTAGCTGAGTTTCTGGATTAATAGTCTAGCGATAATCCCACGAGGTCATCGCCTCCCACATGTTACTATTGATATCAGGCAGACTGCTCTTTCATTTCCTGGGCCTGTTCTGTCCCCTTGCTTAAACATAGGAACTACTGTCAATACACCAGCATTCTGCCACCACCTTATAGACCTCCTTCCTTCTAACCAAGTACAAATAGTAATGCCTCTGCTATCTCTTCCCAAAATCGTTCAAAATCCGTGGATGCAATCTATCCGGACCCGGAGCTTTCTCCTCCGAGTGTGTTGTTTGTTCAACACTGCCCCTTTCTCCTTCAACTTTAAATGCATTTATCCCATTGCATATCTCATCATTCAATGTCAGGTCTCCCTCTGCTGACTCCCTGATAAATATCAAAGCTACATCATTATTGGATATTTCTGCCACCCCTGTTGTTACCTGTGGCATTATCCTGTCCATGTCTAATGGTTCGATGCCTGTCACAGCTTTCCTTTTTTATTGATGTGCCTGTAAAATAGTTCACTATTTTGATCATGTTCCTTGATAATTTAATAGTTCCTCTCATCTTCACTATTTTGTTTTTTTACTTCTCTCAATTTCTTGCGGTTCTCTCTTGCTAGGCACTCCTCTGCTCTATACTCAATGTTTGCCTCTTTCCTAACCCTTTGCCCCTTTGTCTTTACTTCTCCGTGGAGGCTCACTAACATTTAGTTTGTTTTGTTCCTTTTAGCCGAGTATCCATACCCTGCACACTGTTGAACCTCATTCTAAATGTTTCCTTACGTTTTTACACATTATTTTCCAATATCGTGCCTCGTTTTATTTTCAAATTCTGTTCTTAGCCCCTCAAAAATCAGTTTTCTCCAATATATTTACTTAGTTTTTACTTCTGTGCTTCTCTACCTTAATCTTAAAAGTGTATTATATTATGGTCACTATTGCCGCAATGTTCCCCTACTTAAGTCCTCTTCGCTGCTCTAGTTCACTCAAATCTTTCCTTGTTGGACTTGTTACATATTGGGTTAGAAAGAAATCCTGTACACATTATAGGGACTCCATTTCCTTATCACCTTTCCTTACCTCTTATGACCAATTAACGTGAAGGGAATTGAAATGCCCCATGATTATTATTCAGTGATTTTTATACTCAACTTCCTCATTTGTCTGCATTCTTTTTCCTCCAGTTCCCTTGCACTAGCAAGTCACCTGTAGACAACACCCAGGAGCCTTATTGATCCATGACTACCTTTGATTCTTATCCATATGGATTCTATTCCTTTCTTGGTGGCAGCTGCGTCCCGATTTTCTACAGCCATTATCTTACCGGAAGAAGTGCAGCTACGCCACACCTCATTTTTCTCTTTCCATCTCTTCAAACTATATTAGGCCCTGGATTGTTTAACTCCAAGTCCTGACTCTGTAACCTTTAAAGTTTATTTATTAGTCACAAATTAGTCTTACATTAACACTGCAATGAAGTTACTGAGAAATTCCCCTAGTCACCACACTCCGGCGCCTGTTCAGGTCAATGCATCTAACCAGCATGTCTTCTAGACTGTGGGAGGGAACCGGAGCACCCGGAGGAAACCCACGCAGACATGGGGAGAACGTACAAACTCCACACAGACCGTAACCCAAGCCGGAAATCGGTAATTTAATAGTTCTGTGAGGCAGCAGTGCTAATCATTGTGCCACCGTGCCACCTTGTCTCAGTAATCCTGACTATGTCTGGCTCTTTCCGATGCAGAGTTACCTGCAGCTCCCCTGTTATATTATGGTCACTTTGTCATACAGACATTTTAACTCATTTCTAATAGCATTTCCTCTTAGTATTTGAGAGCAACCTTTTGGGCTCCTGTTCTGCAATTCTACTACCTGCTGGCCATCAACGCCCTCAGTTACTGATTCTTTCCTTTGTTCTTCTGCTTACATTTCTGCTTGATCCTTACCCCCGTGTCAGGTTTGCCAGGTTCCTCTGTGCCCATTCAGTTGGAGCATGAGGCTCACCCCAGTTCAGATGGAGCCAATCCCATCGGTATAGCTCCTTCCTGTTCTTGACCCAGTGCCAATGCCCCATGAAAAGGAATTCTTCTTTCTCCATCCAGAGCTTACCTACACTTTCATTCCCCTGACATGCATGCCCCAAAGCAAATTTCCACGGGGCTGAGACAATAATTCAGAGGTCGCAACCCTGGAGGTCCGGCGATTTAACCCGGCGCCTAATCCCTGATACTGTTTCAATGGGATCTCCTCCCTATTCCTACTAAACTCACTTATTCCAACATGGATCACGACAATTGGATTCTTCACCTCCCCTTACAAGTTCTTCTCAAGTTTACAGGAAACATCATAGAATCATACAGCGCAGAAGAGGCCGTTCGGCCCATCGAGTCCACACCGACACATTAGAAACACCTGAACTCCTGCACTCCACACCACAGTAACTTCATCACTACACTCCAACAAATGCGAGGTGATGTATTTTGGTAGATTCAACCAGGGAAGGACTTACTCAGTTAATGGTAGGGCATTGGGGAGAGTTACAGAACAAAGAGATATAATGGTACATGTTCATAGCTCCTTGAAAGTGGACAGAGTGGTGAAGAAGGCATTCGGCATGCTTGGTTTCATCGGTCAGAACATTGAATACAGGAGTTGGGACGTCTTGAAGTTGTACAAGACATTGGTAAGGCCACACTTGGAATACTGTGTGTAGTTCTGGTCACCCAATTATAGAAAGGATATTATTAAACTAGAAAGAGTGCAGAAAAGATTTAATAGGATGCTACCGGGACTTGATGGTTTGAGTTATAAGGAGAGGCTGGATAGACTGGGACTTTTTTCTCTGGAGCATAGGAGGCTGAGGGGTGATCTTATAGAGGTCTATAAAATAATGAGGGGCATAGACAAGGTAGATAGTCAATATCTTTTCCCAAAGGTAGGGGAGTCTAAAACCAGAGGGCATAGGTTTAAGGTGAGAGGAAAGAGGTACAATAGTGTCCAGAAGGGCAATTTTTTCCAGAGTGTCTGGAACAAGCTGCCAGAGGTAGTAGTAGAGGTGGGTACAATTTTGTCTTTTAAAAAGCATTTAGAAAGTTACTTGGATAAGATGGGTATAGAGGGATATGGGCCAAATGCAGGTAATTGGGATTAGCTTAGAGGTTTTAAAAAAAAAAGGGCGGGATGGACAAGTTAGGCCGAAGGGTCTGTTTCCATGCTGTAAACCTCTATGACTCTATGACTATGACTTGGCCCATAGCACTGAATGTTCTGACGTGCCATGTGTTCATCCAGGTACTTTTTAAAGGATGTGAGGCAATCCGCCTCTTCTACCCTCCCAGGCAGCGCATTCCAGACCATCACCACCCTCTGGGTAAAAAAGATTTTCCTCACACTCCTCCCAAACCTCCTGTCCCTCACCTTAAAACTATATCCCCTCATGACTGACTCTTCAACTAAGGGGAGCAACTACGCCATACACACTCCCTGCATGTCCCTTACCCTGGCACACCCTTTGCGATTCCAAATTCCCTCATTTTATATCAGTACACTCAGTTGATTAAGGTACATTCAAGTGCAGAAACCATTAATTAAACAAAATTGACAGAACATGGCAAGGTCCAACAATAACTGAATTAATTCAGCTACGTTTGGTAGTTTTCTTGAGGGAGATGCTGGTCAGGATACCAGGAAAACTCCAGCATTCAACAGGGCCATCAGAACAAAGCAAACCATCATTTAATCAACAGGATCGTTATTTTCATCCACATTGCAAACCATTGGGAGAGAATAGTCTACTTCACAAACTGAACATTACTGAACCTGTGACATACACCATGAATCCAACACAGCACACCGCCTCGACGCAGACCCTGTCCAACACAGCACACCGCCTCAACGCAGACCCTGTCCAACACAGCACACCGCCCCAACACAGACCCCATCCAACACAGCACGCCGCCCCAACGCAGACCTCGTCCAACACAGCACGCCGCCCCAACGCAGACCCTGTCCAACACAGCACGCCGCCCCAACGCAGACCTCGTCCAACACAGCACACCGCCCCAACACAGACCCCATCCAACACAGCACGCCGCCCCAATGCAGACCTCGTCCAACACAGCACACTGTCCCAACGCACATCCCACCTGACACAGCACATCATCCCAAAGCAGACCTCTTCCAACACAGACCCCATCCAACACAGCACGCCACCCCAACACAGCACAACGCCCCAACACAGGCCCCATGCAACATAGCACGCTGCCCCAACATAGACAATCCAACACAGCACACCGCCCCAAAGCAGACCCTGTCCAACACAGCACACTGCCCCAACGCAGACCCTGTCCAACACAGCACACTGCCAAAACGCAGACCCCGTCCAACAAAGCACACTGTCCCAACGCAGATACTCTTCTACCTTGACCCAGAGCAATCTTATCATCCACTGTTCAGCATTTGTTTTTAACCAGCATCAGATTTCTGCTTCAGTCTAATTAACTGGGGTTACGAACATGAATCCACATTAGGGGCACCAATTCTGAGAGCGTGTGTGTTGCTCTGTGGCTGGTCACTGGTTATAAAATACAACTTCTCGGACTTCCTGTAATGGAACTAATTATTCTCAATTTCAAAAGATGTGAATGAACAATCAGTATTCAATATCGGTTTCGTACCAAGCACAGACATTACCACTGAGGAACCGACAGTAATCTGCTGCACATCTAACAGTAACTTTGCAGAATATTAATTTTGGTTTGAATACCTGAGGCTTGCCGTGCTCCCTATCATGGTCTGTCTGGATTATACAATAAATAAAACTACCAGCACTTGTTACAGCTTTCACAACATCTGTCACCTGTTTTAGCTTCAGATTTGTCACCTATTCCAGAGACAGCTTCCCCCTTTGTATCTGTGATTCTTCACTCAATGGTAAGACTCTCACCTGGATCAGAGAAGGCTCTGGGTTCAAGTTGATAGATTTGATTTATTATTGTCACATGTATTAGTATACAGTGAAAAGTATTGTTTCTGGCATGCTATACAGACAAAGCATACCGTTCGTAGAGAAGGAAACGAGAGAGTGCAGAATATAGCATAACACTCATAGCTAGGGTGTAGAGAAAGATCAACTTAATACAAGGTAGATCCATTCAAATATCTGTCGGCAGCAGGGAAGAGGCTGTTCTTGAGTCGGTTGGTACGTGATCTCAGACTTTTGCATCTTTAGCCCGACGGAAGGAGGTGGAACAGAGAATGTCCGGGGTGGGTGGGGTCCTTAATTATGCTGGCTGCTTTGCCGAGGCAGCAGGAAGTGTAGACAGAGTCAATGGATGGGAGGCTGGTTTGCGAGATGGACTGGGCTACGTTCACGACCTTTTGTAGTTCCTTGTGCTCTTATAGACTGGAGTATCCCAGCTGACACCTCAGTACAGGCGGAGTACAGGGTCATGCTAGGCAGCTTTCTGATGAGATGTCACAGTGAGCCCAGTCTGCCCTCACAGGTCCGAGTAAAAGATACGTTGGCACTAATTGGACAACGAAAGAGAAGCCTCCCAGTTTCCTGGCCAATATTGATTTGTCATCATCACCAAGACTGAGATTTGTTCTTTAATCCCATTTGTTTGAGAATTGGCAGCTGCCAATGTTGATGTTAACATTGATTACGCTTCCCTGTAAAGAGCTTTAAAAGATCTCGAGGCAGCAATATAAATCCACTTTCTCTCTTTATACCAGATCAAATTCACTGGGGTTTCCTGCCCGCAAGGACACGAGTGAAATAGTTGGGTTTTTAAACAACATGCCCAGTTTTACCAACACCAGTGATACGTTAAACTGGAATTCAGATTTTCAAATTGCTACGTTAGAATTTTATCTCCGCTTGTCTGGATTGTCAGTCCAGACTAATGACAGTATATACAACACAGAGACAGCTACACTGCAGTCCCTTACAGGATGAAACTGGGATATTAATAATGGCCAACAAGGAAACACAGTAAGAAGTCTCACAACACCAGGTTAAAGTCCAACAGGATCGCCAACAAGGAAACAGCAGAGATTTTGAACAAGTAGTTTGGACCTGTCAGCCCCTATAAAGACACTAAAGTCATCCCAACATGGGGAGAAATTTGAGGGGAAAAGGGAGGGATGAACTTAAAACAATCACCAGTAAAAGGTACTTGAAAAACTAACTTCTGGCCTGCAGGTCTTAAAAGAATTGGCTGCAGAGATCGTGGATGCATTGGCCGTAATCTTCCAAAGTTCCCTTGATTCTGGAAAGGCCCCAAGCAAGACTAGAAATGTAACACCATTATTCAAGAAAGGAGGGAGACCGGAAGCTGGAAACTATGGGCCAGTTAATCTAACATTGGTTATGTGGGAAATGCTGCAATCCATTATTAAGGAAATCATAGCAGGACATTCAGAAAATCATAATGCACATCAGGCAGAGTCAGCATTGTTTAGGGAAAAGAAAATTCTGTTTGACAAATTTAGACTTCTTTGAGGATGTAACAAGCAGGGTCCACAAAGAGGAACCAGTAGACATAGTGGTCCAACTGAAAAGATTACAAGGCAACATAAGAGCTCATGGCATTGGGGGGGGGAATACTAGCATGGATAGAGGATTGACTAACGAACAGGAAATAGAGGGTCATGATAAATGGGTCATGATTGAGTTTAACTGACAAAGTGCTACAGGTGTCAGTGCTGGGTTTTATTTACAATCTATATTAATGCCTTTGATGAAAGGACCGAATGTACTGTAGCCAAATTTGCTGGTACATAAGAACATAAGAAATAGGAGCAGGGCCAGGCCATCTAGCCCCTCGAGCCTGCCCAGCCATTCAATAAGATCGTGGCTGATCTGATAGTGGTTTAGTTCCACTTACCCGCCCGCTCCCCATAACCCTTATTTCCCTTATTGATCAGAAATCTATCTACTTGTGATTTAAACATATTTAAAGAGGAAGCCTCCACTGCTTCAATGGGCAGAGAATTCCAGAGATTCACTACCCTCAGAGAAGAAGTTCCTCCTCAACTCTGTCCTAAACTGACTCCCCCTTATTTTGAGGCTGCGTCCTCTAGTTCTTGTTTCCTTTCTAAGTGGAAAGAATCTCTCTGCCTCTACCCTATCTAGCCCCTTCATTATCTTACATGTCTCTATAAGATCTCCTCTCAGCCTTCTAAACTCCAATGAGTACAGGCCCAATCTACTCAACCTCTCCTCATAAGCTAACTCCCTCATCTCCGGGATCAACCTGGTGAACCTTCTCTGTACTCCCTCCAAGGCCAACACATCCTTCCGCAAATAAGGGGACCAAAATTGCACACAGTACTCTAATTGAGGCCTCACCAGTACCCTGTACAGTTGCAGCAAGACCTCCCTGCTTTTATACTCCATCCCCTTCGCGATAAAGGCCAACATTCCATTTGCCTTCTTGATCACCTGCTGCACCTGCAAACTGAGTTTTTGCGATTCATGCACAAGGACCCCCAGGTCCCTCTGCACAGTAGCATGTTGTAATTTTTCACCGTTTAAATAATAGTCCCTTTTCCTATTATTCCTTCCAAAGTGGATAACCTCACACTTGTCAACGTTATACTCCATCTGCCAAATCCTCGCCCACTCACTTAGCCTATCCAAATCTCTCTGCAGACTTCCCGCATCCTCCATGCAATTCGCTTTCCCACTGGTGATACAATGAGAGGTAATAAAGCAAGCTACGAGATGGACAGAGAGTCTGAAAATTGATATAATCAGGTCAGGTGTATGGGCTTTCACTGTGCAGATTTGATTTTGATTTGGTTTATTGTCACATGTATTAACATAAAATGAAAAGTATTGTTTCTTGCACGCTATACAGACAAAGCATACCGTTCATAGAGAAGGAAACGAGAGTACAGAATGTGGTAAAAGACAGAATTAAAAGGCATGTGGGCACAGCTTGCAAGAAGTCGCCTCACTCCGGCGCCATCTTGGAAAGATGGGAGTATAATGTGAGGAAAATGTGAGGTTGACCACTTTGGTAGTGTTAGAGGGATTTAGGATAATCTGGAACCAAAAAGACTAATAAATCAGGATAGACTAATTTAGAAATGAATATAGTATAGAGAAAGCACAAAGTGCCAGGAGTTACAAAGGTACTGTTGTGCATAGAAACACATATAACCATTGTTAGAGAATTTAAACGTGTTTTTATACATTCTGTATTAAAATGTACCCCTTGGCCAACTACAGACTGCCCCAAGGCATAATGGGATAAAAGCTGAGTAAGAAGAGCCACATTCTTTAAGGACAATACAGCCACAGAGCACAGTTTCTAATCGGTATGGGTTACAGGCTATACAAGCTTCCCAGGCAGTCGAATGAATAAAGTAAAACAATTTTTCCCAATAAAGGCAGTGGGAAAGTAACTCTTGAACTCTGCGGGCTTGCGTATTCAGGGCTGCCAAGAGACAGTGAGCAAAATTTTCTGGACTTTATAGACCTATGTATTCTCATGCTGCCAGAAGGTGGAGTGTTATTAGCCAAGATAAATGACTCATACTGAAATGATGTATTCATCCCAGCTGGGTGAGCCAAAGAGGCAGGCGGATGATTTTTGGAAAATTATAATTGTACTGCTGATGATAATGCAATTTAGAATTGTTTGGGCTGCTCCACATTATTCTCCCACACGTGCTGGACCAGGCCTGGGCACTAAAAGTACATCTCCAACCAGAATTACTGCCTCCGTGAGTTCTTTGTATTTTAATAAAGAGAAATCTCCCACATAAAAGCCTACGCAATACTTAGGTCTCTGAAAAAGCTCCTACAGGTAGGAACAGTAGAAAAGCAAAATATTAAAATGGAGAGAGACTACAGGGATCTGGCTGTCCTTGTACATAAATCACACAAAATTAGCATACTGGTATATCAAGTATTTAGGAAGGCAAATGGAATGTTGGCCTTTATTGCAGAGTATAAAAGTAGCATGGCTTAGTACATTTGTGGAGATGCCGGCGTTGGACTGGGGTGAACACAGTAAGAGTTTTAACAACACCAGGTTAAAGTCCAACAGGTTTATTTGGTAGCAAAGAGCATTAGCTTTCGGAGCGTTGCTCCTTCGTCAGATGGAGTGGAAATGTGCTCTCAAACAGGGCACAGAGACACAAAATCAAGTTACAGAATACTGATTAGAATGCGAATCCCTACAGCCAACCAGATCTTAAAGGTACAGACAATGTGGGTGGAGGGAGCATTAAGCACAGGTTAAAGGGATGTGTATTGTCTCCAGACAGGGGGGAAACCAGGTTCAAATCCACCACAGCAGCTGGTGGAATTTCAAGTCAAGAAATCTGGAATTGAAAACTAGTCTCAGTCACGATGAGCTTGCAGCTATCGCTGACTGTTGGAAAATCCCATCTGGTTCACCAATTCCCCTTTTGGAAAGGAAATCTGCCGTCCTTACCCGGTCTGGCCTACATGTGACTCCAGAGCCACAGCAATGTGACGGACTCTTAACCACCCTCTGAAATGACTGAGCGAGACACTCGGATCAAGGGGCAATTAGGGATGGACAACAAGTGCTGATTTGTCAGATGATGCTCACGTTCCTGAGCAGAAATTGATAGCCAAGTTCCGCACACATGAGGACAGCCTAAACCGGGATGTTGGGTTTATGCCACATTATCAGTAACCCCCACAGCTTGCCTCCTGGACTTGCAGAATCTCACTGGCTGTCCTGTCTGGAGACAATACACATCTCTTTAACCTGTGCTTAATGCTCCCTCCACTCACATTGTCTGTATCTTTAAGATCTGGTTGGCTGTAGGGATTCACATTCTAATCAGTATTCTGTAACTTGATTTTGTGTCTCTGTGCCCTGTTTGAGAGCACATTTCCACTCCATCTGACGAAAGAGCAGCGCTCCGAAGGCTAATGGTATTTGCTACCAAATAAACCTGTTGGACTTTAACCTGTTGTTGTTAAACCTCTTACTTAGTACATTTGCACAGGGCATTGGAAAGAACACAACTAGAGTACTACAACTGGTTATGGTCTCCTTATCCAAGAAGGTATATGCCTGCATTGGAGGCAGTTTAGAGAATGGTGATGAGATTGACTCTTCAGGTGAAGATATCGCCTCATGAAGAGAGGTTGAGTAAACCGGGCCTTATTCATTGCAGTTGGAAAGAATGAGAGGAGTTCTTATTAAAACTAAGGTTCTGAGGGAGCCTGATGGGGTTAGAGCCCGAGAGGATGTTTCACCTTTTGGGAAAAATCTAGAATTAGAAGGCACTGTATCAGAATAAGAGGATTTCCATTTAAGAAGTGAGGAAGAATTTCTTCTCTCAGAAGGCTGTTAGTCTGTGGAGATCCAGATCCTAGACAGCATTGGATATGTTCAAGGCCGAGGGAAGGAAATGAATTTCAGGCCACAATCAGATCAGCCACAATCTTACTGAATGACAGAACAGGCTGGACGACCCGTTCCTATTTCTTATGCAATGTTTCTTGTGGAAAGTACTTCAAAGACAGCAACAAATAAATTACAAATTAAAAGCATAGGGCAAAGAAGTCATCTTTAATTGTAGGAAACAGAAATGTTCCTTCAGGGTTATATCCTTGACAAGTGCAATGAAGTGAAAAATTCTAACTCCATTTTCAGTAAAACTATTAATTTTTAAAAAAAAGAAATTAACACTGCACTTCTAATGACTCATGTCCAATCACGCCAGTCATCACAGGGAACCCCAAGTCGAAACCAAGGCTGGTGTTAACTCATCAGTGTCCACATCACAAGGTGTCAATAGGCCAATAAAAAAAATTAACCCTCCCGGGCCACACATACCACAGGAAGCAGCGATCTGCAGTGTCTGCACTGCCTCTGCACATGAGCAACTCACCCTAGTACCACTCCCCCCACTTTCTCTGTTACCCCTACACATTCTTCCTCATCAGATAACAGTCCCACTCCCTTTTGAATGATTCAGTTGAACCTTCCTCCACTGCACTCTCAGCCAATGCATTTCAGCTTTTACTCACTGCGTGAAAAAGTTTCTCCTCCTCAAAAAACAGAGGCATAAAAAGAATTTGAGCCAAAGTTACCAAAAAAATGACTCTCCTCTTGAAGGTTTTTTTTAAAACGCCTGGCTCGGTTACAAATTTGAACCATCTGCTGCACCTTGGAGAGAGGTCAAACATTTCTACACTCACGGCAACTTTTACCATCGAGATGACTGAATTGTGAGCAGTTGTAGCAGGCAGTCTGACAACCTCAATAAGACTGAGCCGACATCATCCAGCAGAGATCATTCCTCTCTATAGATATCTCTAAAGCCTCGGCTAATTTCACAGCCTTAATCCAGACAAAAGCCGGAGTTTTACCGGCACACCCGCCCTGGAATCGGGATGGGCGAGGCTCACAGAACGGAATTCTCCATCGGTCTCGGGCAGGACTTTACGAGCCTTGTCCGAGCGAGGTCATAAAATCCCGGCCAAAGACTTGATCGACTGTCGCTCTGGATTCACAAAGAGCGCTGACATTTACACAAATATTACCGAGATCAGCTTAATGACAGAGAAACATTGATTGAAGCTATGTCACATGATCTCAGGCCTCTCTGAATAACAAATCATTTTCAATTTATTTATGAGACATTTATATTCCCATTACATACCTGCATGTTAATGTCACGAACAATGGGTGTGTCAAATGTTCATGCTAGATCAGCTTGAACTATGAAGTGACCAGCTGTACAATTTTAAATATTTTTCCATTAATTTTTGGCAGAGTTTTAAGCTGTAAAGTACAAAAGGCAACTATTTATAATAGTGTTTTTAAAGTTAATTTTTATTCAAAGAACGTGAGCATCATCTGACAAATCAGCACTTGTTGTCCATCCCTAATTGCCCCTTGATCCGAGTGTCTCGCTCGGCCATTTCAGAGGGTGGTTAAGAGTCACTCACATTGCTGTGGCTCTGGAGTCACATGTAGGCCAGACCGGGTAAGGACAGCAGATTTCCTTTCCAAAAGGGGAATTGGTGAACCAGATGGGATTTTCCAACAGTCAGCGATAGCTGCAAGCTCATCGTGACTGAGACTAGTTTTCAATTCCAGATTTCTTGACTTGAAATTCCACCAGCTGCCGTGGTGGATTTGAACCTGGTTTCCCCCAGACCATTAGCCTGGGTCTCTGGATCACCAGTCCAGTGACTTTACCACTAGGCCAAAGAAATATGCAACATAACAATAGCATGATTCTTTTTCCTGATTTAAGTTTTGAGAAACCTGTTGCATGTGCCCAATCTGATAAGCATGATGTAGAGATGCCAGCGTTCGACTGGGGTAAACACAGTAAGGAGTCTAACAACACCAGGTTAAAGTCCAACAGGTTTATTTGGTAGCAAAAGCCACTAGCTTTCGGAGCGCTGCTCCTTCGTCAGATAAGTGGGAGTTCTGAACTCCCACAGAACTCCCACTTACCTGACGAATGAACAGCGCTCCGAAAGCTAGTGGCTTTTGCTACCAAATAAACTTGTTGGACTTTTACCTGATAAGCAGCAGCAAAGCTGAAGGCAGAGCTCCCAGTGGTTGGCTAAAGCAAGGGGGATTGCGAGAGGAGAACAAAGAGTTTAGGAGTGAGAGACAGGTGTAGGGCTGGAGTAGGTTATAGCGATAGGGAGGGGCAAGATCGTGAAGGAATCTGAACAGGAGGATCAGGCCTGTAAAACGGAAGAGTGGGCTGGACTCTGCAGGAAGCAAGTCTGAATACTGCAGCTACCTTGGATGAAATGAAGTCAATGGAGGGTAGAAGATGGGAGTGGGCCAGAAGCACATCGAAATAACCGAGTCTGGAGGTGGCAAACATTTTAGAGCAGATAATTTGACAACTTTAAAAGGGGAAAGTAGGCATCGAGGGCACCCAGGCCCAAGGACAGCACAGATCACACTCTGGTTTTATTGGTTACCAAGGACTGTAATCTTCATGCCTGGGGACAAGGTAACCAAGGAGCAGTGTGTGGATGAGGAAGTGAAAGGGGTCCATGAACACCTCCCTGGGAAGTATTAAGTAATGGTGCGGAAATGGGAAATGAAGGCAGTGCTCTTACATCTGAATCGGGAAACAGCAGACTCAATCTGGACAGTGAGAAAGAACCATGCGGTCTACCATAACCAGAAATCGTGCATCTTGGGCAGAGAAAACATCAGAGAAAATCAACCAAATTCACCCCCATGCAGACCAGCGCCCCAAGTTCAGAATAATTCCCCGTGTACAGACGATAGAAAATAGGTAGTTAACTTCGTGAATCATTTAAAATCCCCCATTGTTTCAGAGAATCTTGCTCAAAAAATAATTAACTTTGACGTGACTCCAGTGGGCATCATAGCTGCAGCTCCAGCTCTTACAGGGAGGCATTATACGTACAAAGCTCCTGACCTTCTGAAACATCCTCACTCTGGGCAAGACGTTAAATAAGGCGAGTGATAAATATGCACTGGAAACTCTCTAAACATCAGACAAGGTTTGAATATTCATTCATTTGTGACAGTTCATTAAATCTGGACAAATAGAGGTGAGTTATAAACAACTCCCTGCCCGTCTAGTTTAATGACATTTGGTGTTAAGATCTGAAGTGTGACCGATCACAAGCTGCTCTTCCATTTGGTTCCCGTCATCCACCAACACAAAAAGAACATAGCTCACATCAAGAATAGGAAATGGAGAAGTGGACAATGCCTTTTCTCCAACAAGTTATTGACACGCGAACTCACTCACCACACAGCCTCCACGTTCACATCGGTCCAGCTTCCTCACACACGGAGCCTGATGTCAGAAAACCAGGTCTTTGCTCCAGGTCTCAACCACGGAGAAAATCTGCAAAAAAAATCAGTCAACATTTACTGTGAAGAATGAAGGAGCATCAACAGAGAACTTGTGCAATAATGTTCTTTTCCATTGCACACAGGACTATTTATTTTATTCATTCATGCAATATGGGCAGCGCTGGCTAGGCCAGCATTTAATGTCTAATTGCCCTTGAATTGAGTGTCTTGTTCGGTCATTTCAGAGGGCAGTTTTGAGCGAGACACTCAGTTCAAAAAAAATTAGGGATGGGTTACAAATGCTGGCTCTGTCAGCAACATCCACGGAAGAATAAAAAAGTACACCCACTAACCATTGAAAATTGGTCACTGGGAAGGCAGGATGTGGGTTTTGCTTGTGCCCTTTCTTGCCCCTGGTTAGCACTGCTGCCTCACAGCGCCAGGTAACCGGGTTCGATTCCTGGCTTGGGTCACTGTCTGTGTGGAGTCTCTGCATATTCTCCCCGTGTCTACGTGGGTTTCCTCCGGGTGCTCCAGTTTCCTCCCACAGTCCAAAGTTGTGTAGGTTAGGTGGATTGGCCATACTAAATTGCCCCTTAGTTTCCAAAGATGTGTAGGTTTAGGTAGATTGGCCATGCTAAATTGCCCCTTAGTGTCTGGGTGAATAGCTAGGGTAAAATGCATGGATGCGGGGATGGGGCCTGGGTCGTGTGGTCGGTGCAGACTCGATGGGCCAAATGGCCTCCTTCTGCCCTATAGGGATTCTATGATTCTATAAATTACTGGCTCAAATCAAACACCATTTGGCTCATTTCCCTACTGCCAAATAAATAATAGAACAAAGCTGGAAGCTGCAAGAAATATCCAGTAGTAGGATTTGCAAGATGGGGCAGAACTTCCAAATTAAGCTATTTGGTGACAGGAGCATAAATGTTTCCACCAAAAGCAGTTTTCTTGCTCTTGTTCCCCCACCTTTCAACACAACTGGAAAGATTTGTGCTCAGTGCCACCCTGTCACCTCCAGACACCAGGACCCTGGGATCCCATCACCTAATGATAGATCAGGTAAATTCATCTCGATTGCTGCGTTCAGCAGGCTGGTAGCAACAGAGCACATATCTCTCAGGACACGAGTTGTCAGATAAAGGGACTCGCAGCAAGGAACGCCTAGCTGCTTAAGATCTGTACGATTAAGTCCACACGGTGGGACTCTCGGGAGGGCAGGGGGGTCACATTCATCCATCCATCATAATTTAACAAAATCACGCTGATTCGAGGTTGCTCCTCAAACTGGTAACCAAGCCGTAAATTATAGAAACATAGAAAAACTACAGCACAAAACAGGCCCTTTGGCCCCACAAGTTGTGCCGAACATATCCCTACCTTCTAGGCCTACCTATAACCCTCCATCCTATTAAGTCCCATGTACTCATCCAGGAGTCTCTTAAAAGTCCCTATTGAGCTTGCCTCCACCACCACTGACGGCAGCCGATTCCACTCGCCCACCACCCTCCGAAAAACTTCCCCCTAACATTTCCCCTGTACCTACCCCCCAGCACCTTAAACCTGTGTCCTCTTGTAGCAGCCATTTCCACCCTGGGAAAAAGCCTCTGAGAGTCCACCCGATCTATGCCTCTCAACATCTTATACACCTCTATTAGGTCTCCTCTCATCCTACGTCTCTCCAAGGAGAAAAGACCGAGCTCCCTCAGCCTATCCTCATAAGGCATGCCACTCAATCCAGGCAACATCCTTGTAAATCTCCTCTGCACCCTTTCAATCTTTTCCACTTCCTTCCTGTAATGAGGCGACCAGAACTGAGCACAGTACTCCAAGTGGGGTCTGACGAGGGTCTTATACAGCTGCATCATTATAAAAGGGAGAATTAATGTGTTAGCACTTCACACATTCAATAACCAGGAAACAGAGCAAGGACTCGCTGTTACAATCATGTCATCTTTTACCCAAATATTAGACAAAAAGAACATGCTCTATCCGGAGATCGTAAAGCACACAGAGCCCACTTAGAGACAATGCTGAACGTGAGAAAATGGCTGGTGTTAAATAACGCAACAACTGCCACACTGAGTACGGAAACATAGAACGGCAAGGAGTGGGAATGGAAGAATACTTGCAACTGTAGAGGGAAGGTCTCACACCCTGCTCCTGAACTGTGCAGTCAGTGGATTTCAGATTGAAAATTTCAAATACTGCCGCTGAACAAGATTCATCAGCAGATTTCCAGTCCAGACAGCAGGAGGTGACACCCTATCTGGTTGTGGAGAAAGGGGTGGATTCAAGTGACCAAGTGTCAGGTGGGAAATGTTTAGAGGACAGTGGTGGCTTGGCTTTAGGTTAGTTATGGAGAAGGATAAGGAGCAATCCAGAATAAGGACACTTCACTGGAAGTGTCAATGGGGGCAAGAACAGATCTGGAGCAGGTAAGTTGGAATCACAGGTAAAAGTGCAACAGATCCATGGGCCCAAATAGTTCAGCTACAGTCAGGTTAATGTAGGGGCAACTAAAGTCAGAGCTCCCTGGATGGCAAGAGAAATAAAGTACAAGGATGAAGCAGAAAAGAGTAAATAATGCTAATAAGTGGTCATTTATATAGTTAGGGTGAAGGGCAGTATTTAATTAAGTACTTGGAGGATGTATCATTAACAGGTCCAGGCAGCAGGCCATTGAGGTGAGCATCAAACCCAACTGCCCCTCTTCCACAGCTAGGTGTCCCTGGAGAGGGAGCAGGCAGTGTCCACGGTCACAGGTGACCATGGGCACACGTCACCAACGGGCACCACTGGGGCTGTAGTTCACCATCAGCCTCTGAAATGACATTTTGACTTAATTTGGAAAGTTAGCTATAATTTTTTTTCCCCATTGTTAGACAGCCTTTTCAGGAGCTGTCAATTTGATTAATTGTTCTTAGTCTATTGGTGCTGAAAAGATGAACAGGTCCAGGCAGCGGGTCATCAACCCTTCTACCACAGATAGGTTTCCAGCGGAGTGCCCCCGGAGAGGGAGCAGACAGTATCCACAAACATGCTTGAGGCTTCCAGGTGGCTGCTGCAGGGGCTGGAGTGCATAGTCCGCCCCAAGAAACAGAAAATAGGAGCTCATTCGGCCCTTCCCGCCTGCTCTGCCATTCACTATGATCAAGACTGATCATCAAATTCAATATCCTGATCCCGCCTTCCTCCCATATCCTTTGATCCCCTTTGCCCCAAGAGCTATATCTAACTCCTTCTTGAAAACATACAATGTTTTGGCCACAGCTACTTTCTGTGGTAATGAATTCCACAGGCTGACCACTCTCTGGGTGAAGAAATTTCTCTCCATCTCTGTCCTAAATGGTCTATCCTATCCTCAGGCTGTGACCCCTGGTTCTGGACAATTCCACCATCAGGAACACCCTTCTTGCATCTACCCTGTCTAGTCCTGTTAGAATTTAATATGTTTCTATGAGATCCTCCCCCATTCTTCTGAACTCCAGCAAATATAACCGTAACCATCTCAATCTCTCCTCATACATCAGTCCTGACATCCCAGGAATCAGTCTGTAAACCTTCGCTGTACTCCCTCTATAGCAAGAACCTCCTTCCTGAGATAAGGAGACCAAAACTGCACACAATATTCCAGGTGCAGCCTCACCAAGGCCCTACATCATTGCAACAAGACATCTTTACTCCTGTACTCAAATCCTCTGACTGTAAAGGCCAACATACCATTTGCCTTCTTTACCGCCTGCTGCACCTGCATGCTTACCTTCAGTGACTGGTGCACAAGGACACCCAGGTTTCATTGTTGGAGTTGTAGACAGTGCGGAGGGAAGTGGCAGGTTACAGAGGGACATAGATAAGCTGCAGAGCTGGGCTGAGAGGTGGCAAATGGAGTTTAATGCGGAAAAGTGTGAGGTGATTCACTTTGGAAGGGGTAACAGGAATACAGAGTACTGGGCTAATGGTAGGATACTTGGTATTGTGGATGAACAGAGGGATCTAGGTGTCCATGTGCATAGATCCCTGAAAGTTGGCACCCAGGTTGATAGGGTTGTTAAGAAGGCGTAATGTGTGTTAGCTTTTATTGGTAGAGGGATTGAGTTTCGGAGCCAGGAGGTCATGCTGCCACTGTACAAAACTCTGGTGCGGCCGCATTTGGAGTATTGCGTACAGTTCTGGCCGCCGCATTATAGGAAAGATGTGGAAGTGTTGGAAAGGGTGCAGAGGAGATTTACCAGGATGTTGCCTGGTATGGTGGGAAAATCGTATGAGGAAAGGCTGAGGGGCTTGAGGTTGTTTTCGTTAGAGAGAAGGTGGTTAAGAGGTGACTTAATAGAGGCATACAAGATGATCAGAGGATTAGATAGGGTGGATAGTGAGAACCTTTTTCCTCGGATGGTGATGACTAGCACGAGGGGACATAGCTTTAAATTGAGGGGTGAGAGATATAGGACAGATGCTAGAGGTAGGTTCTTTACTCAGAGTAGTAAGGGCGTGGAATGCCCTGCCTGCAGCAGTAGTAGACTCGTCAACATTAAGAGCATTCAAATGGTTATTGGATAAACATATGGATGATATTGGAAGTGTAGATTAGAGGGCTTTAGATTGGTACCACTGGTCGGCGCAACATCGAGGGCCGAAGGGCCTGTACTGCGCTGTAATGTTCTATGTTCATTGCAAATCCTCCTCTCTCAATCTAAAGCTATTCAGATAATAATTTGCCATCCCGTTTTTGCCGAAGTGGATAACCTCACATTTATCTACGGTATATTGCATCTGCCATGCATTTTCCCACTCACTCAGCTTGTCTAAATCACACTGAAGCTTCTCTGCATCCACCTCACAGCTCACCCTCCCACCCAGCTTCAAGCGTCATCTGCAAATTTGGAGATATTACATTTAGTTCACTCATCTAAATTATTTCAATAGCTGGGGTCCCAGCACCAATCCCCCGGTATCCCACTAGTCGTTGCCTGCCATTCATAAAAAGTCCTGTTTATTCCTAATTTTTGTCTCCTGCCTGACAACCAGATTTCTATCCACCTCAATACACTAGCCTCCTCCCCAATCCCACATGCTTTAAATCTACAAATTAATCTCTTCTGTCAGAATTTGTCAAAAATCTTCCTTGAAGAATTCCAGTAGATTTATCAAGTGTGAGTTCAGTTTTATAAATCCATGTTGTGCCTGTTTCTGCCACTGTTTCCAAGTGCGCTGCTTTCAAATCTTCTATAATGCACTCTGGAATATTCACCACTAACAGTGACTATTTTGATTTGATAACTTTTCTTTGAAAGTTTTGAGTTTTTCACTGTGCACATTAAGTGGCTGTCAATTTAATTTATTTTATTGGTTTCAAAAACAGCATTTAAATATGGAACAGCTGGGACACTGGGTGTATTTTAAACTAATTTATGGGATGTGGCTGTTGCTGGCTAGGCCAGCATTTATTGCCCATCCATAATTGGCCTCGAGAAGGTGGTGGTGAGCTGCCTTCTTGAACCCGCTGCAGTCCCTGAGATGTAGGTACACCCACAGTGATATTAGGGAGGGAGTTCAGGATTTTGACCCAGGAATAGGAAATGGTGATATATGACCAAGTCAGGATGGTGAGTGGCTGAAAGGTGAATCCCCAGATGGTGGTGTTCCCATGTGTCTGCTGCCCTTGTCCTTCTATACGGTAAGAAGTCTAACAACACCAGGTTAAAGTCCAACAGGTTTATTTGGTAGCAAAAGCCATCATGAGTTTGGAAGGTAGTGTCGAGCAGTGCATCTTGAAGATGGTACACACAGCTGCCTCTGTGCGTCGGAGAAGGTTGGACGATGGGATACCAATGAAGCAGCTGCTTCGTCCTGGATGGTGCCAAGTTTCTGGAGAGCTGTTGAAGCCTCACTCATCTGGGCAAGTGGGGAGGATTCTGTCACACTCTTTGTAGATGGTGGACAGGTTTTGGGAAAACAGAAGGTGAGATACTCGCCACAGGATTCCTAGCCTTTGACCAGCTCCAATAGCTACTCATAGAATCCCTGTGAAGGAGGTGGCCATTCAGCCCACTGACTCTGCACAAACTCTCCAACAGAGCATCTCACCCAGGCCCTACCCCCGTAACCCCATGAATTTACCTGGTTAATTTCCCTAATCTATACATCTTGGAACACTAAGGGACAATTCAGCATGGCCAATCAACCTAACCTGCACATCTTTGAACTGTGGGACTGTATTTATATGGCTAGTACAGTTCACTTTCTGGTCAATGGTAATCCTAAGGATGTTGATAGTTGCCTATTCATTGATAATAATACCATTGAAGGTCAATGGGCAATGGTTAGATTCTCGCTCGTCGGAGATGGTCATTACCTGGCACTTTTTAGCACAAATGTTACTTGATACTTGTCAGCCCAAGCCTGGATATCGTTCAGGTGTGGCTGCATTTGGACTCTGAGGAGTCACAAATGGTTCTGGACATGCTTGCTGATGATTGAACATTCTCACTATCAACCTTAAGATGGAAGGAGGGTCACTGATGAAGCAGCTGAAGATAGTCACGCCTACAACACTCCCATGAGGAAGTCCTGCAGCGATGTCCTGGAGCTGAGATGACTGACCTCAAACAACCACAATCGTCTTGCTATGTACCAGGTATGACTCCTTCCAGCAAAGACTCCAGTTTGCTAGGGCTCCTTGATGCCACACTTGGTCAAATGCTGCCTTGATGTCAAGGGCAATGAATCTCGCCTCAACTCATGTCCATGCTTGAACCAAGACTGTAATGAGGTCAGGAGCTGAGTGACTCTGGCGGAACCCAAATGGAGCACCACTGAGCAGGTAATTGTTGAGTAAGTGCTGCTTAGTAGCACTGTTAATGACTTTTTCCATCACTTTACTGATGATTGGGAGTGGACTGATGGGGTACTAAGTGGTTGGGTTGGATTTGTCCTGTTTCTTGTATACAGGACCTACCAGGCAATTTTACACATGTGGCTGTACACACATACACAAAGGAAGATAGTTGTGGGGGGGTCAGTCATCTCAGCAGGAGTTCCTCATAGAGGCAGTCCATGTCCAAATGCAATCACACCTGAACAATACCCAGGCTTGGGCTGACCAGTGGCAAGTAGTATTTGTGCCAAAAAAGTGCCAGACAATGGCCATCTCCAACGAGAGAGAGAGAATCTAAACATGTGGAAGGAGGGCTGAGACTCAGAACAAAGTCAATAAATGCTCCAAGAAAAACTCTGTGTCTTGGCCTCAGCTTCACCAACTGCACTGGATCCTATTAGTAGTTAAAACAAGCGAGAACCAGGCTGAATATAGAACATGCAGAAAAAAGTGAAAAAGAAAATCAGAGAGGCAAAGAGAGTCTGAGCAGAGACCAGCAGCAAACATTGAAGGGAATCCAGGAGTCATCCATAGGCAAATAAATGGTAAAAGAATATTCTGAAGAGGAATGGGGCTGGTTAGGGAATAAAGAGGAATCTACACATGGAGGCAGAGTGCATGGTTAAGGTAACAACGACATCTGAATTTACCAAGCAAGGTGATGCTGCCCAGGTCAATGTGAAAGAGGTGGTTGTTAAGGTAACTGATGATCTAAAAATTGATAAAGAGATAACAAAAAGGGACTCGAAGCTCCTCAGTCATGAGGATGCTTCGAAGAGTACGGGAGGAAGGGGAAGAAATTGTGGAAGCACTGGTCATAATCTTCCAATCCTCCTTCATTATTAGTGCCAGAGGATTGGAGATTAGTCGGCGTTAAGGAGAAACCCAGCAACAGGCCTGTCCACTTTAAGAAAGGTTTATTTTTAGCTTCAAATACCCGTTTTAAAATGTTTCCATCTTTGTTAATACACTGAAATGTTTAAGATCTTAAACTCTCCTCCTTGCCTTTGTGCAGGGACAATAGACATACATTGGCTACTTTCACCACCTTGAAACAGATCCTAGGAATACCTCCAACAGCATGATCTTTACGGCCAAAATCAGCGACTCGAACATCATTTTCCTCAATGAAATTCTAACAACCATCACTTGGAACAAAAGCCGTGATTTTGGGTGAGATCCTAAATGAATATTTCTCATCAGTATTTACTGTTGAGAAAAGCATGGATGTTAGGGAACTTGGGAAAATAAATAGTGATGTCTTGAGGAGTGTACATATTACAGAGGTGGTGGTGCTGGAAGTCTTAAAGCGCATCAAGGTAGATAAATCCCCAGGACCTGATGAAGTGTATCCCAGTTCATTGTGGGAGGCCAGAGAGGAAATTGCGGGTCCTCTAGCAGAGATATTTGAATCATCAATAGTCACTGGTGAGGTGCCTGAAGATTGGAGGGTGGCAAATGTTGTCCCTTTGTTTAAAAAGGGCTGCAGGGAAAAGCCGGGGAACTACAGGCCACTGAGCCTCACATCTGCTTAGGTTGTTGGAAGGTATTTTGAGAGACAGGATCTACAGGCATTTAGAGACGCAAGGACGGATTAGGGACAGTCAGCATGGCTTGGTGAGTGGAAAATCATGTCTCACAAATTTGATTGAGATTTTTGAAGAGGTAACTAACCAAGAAGGTAGATGAGGACAGTGCAGTTGATGTTATCTACATGAGTTGTTGCATAAGGTTAAATCTCATGGGATCCAGGGTGAGGTAGCTAAATGGATGCAAAATTGGCTTCTTGACAGAAGCCAGAGGGTGGTTGTAGAGGGTTGTTTTTCAAACTGGAGGCCTGTGACCAGCGGTGTGCCTCAGGGATCAGTGCTGGGTCCGCTGTTATTTGTCATTTATATTAATAATTTGGATGAGAATATAGGAGGCATGGTTAGTAAGTTTGCAGATCACACCAAGATTGGTGGCATAGTGGACAGTGAAGAAAGTTATCTCCGACTGCAACAGAATCTTGATCAATTGGGCCAGTGGGCTGATGAATGGCAGGTGGAGTTTCATTGAGATGAATGCGAGGTGATGTATTTTGGTAGCAGGACTTACTCAGTTAATGGTAGGGCGTTGAGGAGAGTTACAGAACAAAGAGATCTAGGATACATGTTCATAGCTCCTTGAAAGTGGAGTCACAGGTGGACAGTGGTGAAGGCGGCATTCAGCATGCTTGGTTTCATTGGTCTGAACATTGAATGCAGGAGTTGGGACGTCTTGCTGAAGTTGGACAAGACATTGGTAAGGCCACACTTGGAATACTGCATACAGTTCTGGTCACCCTATTACAGAAAGGATATTATTAAACTAGAAAGAGTGCAGAAAATATTTACTAGTATACTACCGGGACTTGATGGTTTGAGTTATAAGGAGAGGCTGGATAGACTGGGACTTTTTTCTTTGGAGCGCAGAAGGCTTAGGGGTGATCTTATAGAGGTCTATAAAATAATGAGGGGCACAGATCAACTAGATAGTCAATATCTTTTCCCAAAGGTAGGGGAGTCTAAAACTAAAGGGTATAGGTTTAAGGTGAGAGGGGAGAGATACAAAAGTGTCCAGAGAGGCAATTTCTCACACAGAGGGTGGTGAGTGTCTGGAACGAGCTGCCAGAGGTAGTAGTAGAGGCGGATACAATTCTGTCTTTTAAAAAGCATTCAGACAGTTACATGGATAAGATGGGTATGGAGGGATATGGGCCAAATGTGGGCAATTAGGACTAGCTTAGGGGTTTAAAAAAAGGGTGGCATGGACAAGTTGGGCTGAAGGGCCTGTTTCCATGCTGTAAACCTCTATGACTCTATTTTCTTCCCATTCTTAATAAGCTGGACTTGAACACACTTTGAGGGCAGAATTGGGCTGCTGAGCCAACTTTTTCCAAAACTATTCCTTTGGCATGGAAGGCAGCACCAAATGGGTTGATCTTTGGGGCAGACCCCAAGTGGGCCTTCTCATGTTGCTTATCATTCCATTTCTGGTCCTGCCGACGATGGCAACTTTCTAGCTGTACGAAGACCATGGCATTTACCAGACAAAATTAACCATCACTTGAACAACTGCAGATGAATAAGGAAAAGCCAGCAAGGATTTGTTAAAGGCAAATTGTTGTCTAACTAACTTTATTGAGCTTTTGGATGAGGTAACAGACATGGTTGATGAGGGGTAATGCAGTCGATATGGTGGACTTCCAAAAGGCAACTGAAAGTACGTTACAGACTTGCCAGCAAAGTTGAAGCCCATGGAAATCGGCCGAGTGACAGGAAGCAGTTGTTGTTTCAGAGGAAGGTAAACACAGTAGGCCCTCCAAATGTCAGCACTGAGCCACATCTGAATTGTTGTGGTCCCAGATAATAGCACTCCAACCTCTAGGTTAGAAAGTTTCAAATTCAAACACCACTCCAGGAACACAGGGGCCAAATGGCTTCCTCCTACGCTCTAACCATGTTGCGAATCGACAGGTGGCGATATACCTACACCTACGCACACGCAATTTGGAGAAAAAAATATCAGCGAGAGCTTCCACCCCCCTCCCCAGTCAAGTTGCCCGCTAACACTGCTTGGGTGAGAAGTCTTTAGGAAAGGTAGAAAAGAGAGGAAAAATTTGTATCGAAACTCCAACACTGACATTAAGCGAAAGCTGGCCACAGTTGTTTTAAGCAGTTTGCTGAGGGACGGGACCTACAGTTTGCCTCAATACACCAAGCTGCCATCTTACAGAAACAGTCGTTAGGGTTACTGCTTGCATAACACTGCACATTCGCAGCAAGAACATAAAGTCAGCAAGATTCAAATGAATCCTCCCCTTCCTAATGGATACTCCCTGAAGTCTAAAGGATACTGAGAGGGTCAGACAGACACCATTCATTGTCAATAAGACAATACCGGACCAAGCGAGAGTCCCAGGCTAGATACACCAACCCCCACCGACTATGGAAAGGTCTGCAAGACATAACAGGCTACAAGATGAAGGCATGTAAAATCGCCGGCTCCAACCCACCCCTCCCTGATGAGCTCAATGCATTCTACACCCGTTTTGAGCAAGAGGTCAGCGAGAGCACGCCCTCCACCCTGGAAGAACCTATCTGGAGTCACCATTGCAGATGTCAGAGTAGCTTTCTTGAAGGTCAGCCCATGGAAAGCAACTGCCTGGATGGGGTACCCGCTTGTGCACTCTGATCCTGCGCAGATCAGCTGGCGGAGGTATTCACAGGCATCTTCAACCTTTCTTTACAACAATCTGAGCTCCCTATCTGCTTCAAGACGACGACCATCGTCCCGGCACCTAAGAAAAACCAAGCAGTGTGCCTAAATGACTATTGGCCAGTGGATCTGACATCCATCATTATGAAGTGCTTCGAAAGGTTAGACATGGTACGAATCAATTCCAGCCTCTCAGACTAACTGGATTCACTACAGTTTGCCTACCGCCGGAACAGGTCCACAGCAGACGCCATTTCCCTGGTCCTGCACTCAACCCTGGAACACCTATATAACAAGGACACCTATGTCATACTCCTATTTATTGACTACAGTTCAGCCTTCAACACCATTATTCCCACAAAACCCATCTCCAAACTCCGTGGCCTGGGCCTGAGCACCTCCCTCTGCGACTGGATCCTGAACTTCCTAACCCACAGACCACAATCAGTAAAGATTAGCAACAACACCTCCTCCATGATCATCCTCAACACCGGCCCCACAAGGCTGTGTTCTCAGCCCCCTACTATACTTCCACACCTATGACTGTGCGGCCAAATTCCCCTCCAATTCGATTTTCTAGTTTGCTGACGACACCACCATAGTGGGTCAGATCTCAAACAATGATGAGACAGAGTACAGGAATGAGATAGAGAATCTGGTGAACTGATGCAGCGACAATAATCTCTCCCTCAATGTCAACAAAATGAAGGAGATTGTCATCGACTTCAGGAAGCGTAAAGGAGAACATGCCCCTGTCCACATCAATGGGGACGAAGTAGAAAGGATCAAGAGTTTCAGGTTTTTCGGTGTCCAGATCACCAACAACCTGTCCTCGTCTCCCCATGCCAACACTATAGTTAAGAAAGCCCACCAACACCTCTACTTTCTCAGAAGACTAAGGAAATTTGGCATCTCAGCTACAACTCTCACCAACTTCTACAGATGCACCATCGAAAGCATTCTTTCTGGTTGTATCACAGCTTGGTATGGCTCCTGCTCTGCCCAAGACCGCAAGGAACTACAAAAGGTCGTGAATGTAGCCCAATCCATCGCGCAAACCAGCCTCCCATCCATTGACTCTGTCTACACTTCCCGCTGCCTCGGCAAAGCAGCCAGCATAATTAAGGACCCCACGCACCCCGGACATTTTCTCTTCCACCTTCTTCCAGGAAAAAGATACAAAAGTCTGAGGTCACGTACCAACTGACTCAAGAACAGCTTCTTCCCTGCTGCTGCCAGACTTTTAAATGGACTTACCTTGCATTAAGTTGATCTTTCTCTACACCCTAGCTATGACTGCAACACTACATTCTGCATTCTCTCGTTTCCTTCTCTATGAATGGCATGTTTTGTCTGTATAGCGTACAAGAAACAATACTTTTCACTATGTTAATACATGTGACAATAATAAATTAAATCAAATAACAGGATTTTGCCACCTGATTTCTGCTACCATATTGCCTCCATTAATGGAGTTCCATCGACAGCACTGTGTCAGTCAGAATGAACATATTCTTCTTTCAGACTCTGCATGGGGCAAATCTTTTTTCTCATTCGTTCTTGGGATGTGGGCATCACTGGCTGGACCAGCATTTATTGCTCATCCCCAAGGACATTTAAGAGATACAGAGAAAGTAGAGAAGAACTCAAACAGGGAGTTAGAAGGGCAAAAAGGGGTCCTTGGCAGATTAAGGAGAATCCTAAGGCATTTTATACATACGTTAGGAACAAGAGGGTTGTTAGGGAAAGAATCGGACCTCTCAGGGACAAAGGAGGGGAATTATGCTTGGAACCAAAGGAAGTAGATGAGATCCTAAATGAATACTTTGCATCAGTATTCACAAAGGATGTGTTGACTGGGAGTGTCTCAGAGAGGTGTGTTGACCCGTTAGAAAAAATCTCAATTACAAGGGAGGAAGTGTTAGGCTTTTTAGGAAACATTAAGCTAGACAAATCCCCAGGCCGGATTGCATCTATCCTAGACTCCTCAGGGAGGCAAGAGATGAAATTGCTGGGCCTCTAACAGAAATCTTTGTCTCTTCGCTGGACACAGGTGAGGTCCCAGAGGATTGGAGGGTAGCAAACGTGGTCCCGTTATTTAAGAAAGGTAGCAAGGATAACCCAGGTAATTATAGGCCGGTGAGCTTGACGTCCGTGGTGGGGAAATTGTTGGAGAAGGTTCTTAGAGATAGGATATATGCGCATTTAGAACTGAATAATCTCATTAGCGATAGACAGCATGGTTTTATACGAGGGAGGTCATGCCTCACAAATTTGGTTGAGTTTTTTGAGGAGATGACAAAAACGATTGACGAGGGAAGGGCCGTGGATGTCGTCTATATGGATTTTAGTAAAGCGTTTGACAAGGTCTTTCATGGCAGGCTGGTGCAAAAGATTAAATCTCATGGGATAAAAGGTGAGCTAGCTAGATGGGTGGAGAACTGACTTAGCCATAGAAGACAGAGGGTAACAGTGGAGGGGTCTTTTTCTGATTGGAGGTCTGTGACTAGTGTTCCGCAGGGCTCTGTACTGGGACCTCTGCTGTTTGTGATATATATAAATGATTTGGAGGAAGATGTAGCTGGTGTGATCAGTAAGTTTGTGGACGACACGAACATTGCTGGAGTTGCTGATAGTGATGAACATTGTCAGAGAATACAGCAGGATATAGATAGGCTGGAAAATTGGGCGGAGAAATGGCAGATGGAATTTAATCCAGATAAATGCGAAGTGATGCATTTTGGTAGATCTAATGTAAGGGGGAGCTATACAATAAATGGCAGAACCATCAGGAGTATAGACACAGAGGGACCTTGGTGTACAAGTCCACAGATCCTTAAAGGTGGCAGCACAGGTGGAGAGGGTGGTGAAGAAGGCATATGGCATGCTTGCCTTTATTGGACGGGGCATAGAATATAAAAGTTGGCATATGATGTTGCGGCTGTATAGAACATTGGTTAGGCCACATTTGGAATACTGCGTTCAGTTCTGGTCGTCACACTTCCAGAAGGAGGTGGAGGCTTTGGAGAGGGTACAGAAAAGGTTTACCAGGATGTTGCCTGGTATGGAGGGTCTCAGCTATGAGGAGAGATTGGGTAAACTGTGGATGTTCTCCCTGGAAAGACGGAGGATGAGGGGCGACCTAATAGAGGTGCACAAAATTATGAAGGGCATAGATAGGGTGAACAGTGGGAAGCTTTTTCCCAGGTCAGAGGTGACGAACACAAGGGGTCAAGGTGAGGGGGGCAAGGTTCAACACAGATGTCAGGGGGACGTATTTTACACAGAGGGTGGTGGGGGCCTGGAATGCACTGCCAAGCAAGGTGATTGAGGCGGACACACTGGCATCGTTTAAGACTTATCTAGATAGCCACATGAACAGACTGGGAATAGAGGGATACAAACGAATGGTCTAGTTCGGCACATGAGCGGCGCAGGCTTGGAGGGCCGAAGGGCCTGTTCCTGTGCTGTATTGTTCTTTGAGTCAACAACATTGCTGTAGGTCCGGAGTCACATGTAGGCCAGACCGGTGAAGGATGGCAGATTTCCTTCCCTAAAGGATGTTAGTGAACCATTGGAAGTGGTTTCATGGTCATCATTAAACTTTTAATTCCAGATTTTTATTGAATTCAAATTTCACCATTTGCTGTGGTGGGATTTGAACCCGGATCCCAAGAGCATTATCCTAGGTCTCTGTCTGGTGATAACATCACTATGCCACTGTCTACCCCTCAGTACGATAAGTACATATTTTCTCTCTCCTCTAACCTTGTTCCACTATTGCTTCATCTATTAGTATCACACCCCACACAGGAATACAACCCACACAATGAAATAAATATGCAAGATGGCACAAACTGAAGATGTTTCAAAGGAATTGGTTTTCTATAATGTGCCCATTTTGGCTTGGAGGCTGATGAAAGAAGTCTGTGACAGCTACATCCAGGCAGATAATCCCTCAAGATCCTTGACCTACAGAGGAGCTGGCTTGTCAAAACACTTCTCTCTGCTGAGCAGGAATATCTTAGCCATGTAAATCGAGTAGGAAAGAGATTTAAAGCTCAGATACTGGAACAATATCAGATGATCTGAATGAAACTTACAGAATAATGAAAGGCCAGGATAGAGTGGACGTGGGGAAGATGTTTCCATTAATAGGAGAGACTAGGATCCGAGGGCGCAGCCTCAGAGTAAAGGCACGATCCTTTCGAACCAAGATGAGGAGGAATTTCTCCAGCCAGAGGGTGGTGAATGTGTGGAATTCATTGTCGCAGAAGGCTGTGGAGGCCGGGTCACTGAGTGTATTTAAGCCAGAGATAGATAGGTTCTCGAATGGTAAGAAGGTCATAAGGGAAAAAGCAGGAGAATGGGGTTGAGAAACTTATCAGCCATGACTGAATGGTGGAGCAGAATCGATGGGCTGAATGGCCTAACTCTGCTCCTTTATCTTATGCAGCTTCACGTACTGTCTCCTCACCACAGAACTTCATTCCAAGAATCATCTTCACTTCTCTCACTACCAACACCAGCTACAAGCACACTGAACACCGCTCCATCTTAGTGCTTTGTGATAGATTTTTCCAGGATAAAACGAGGACCTTGCACAATGTCCTCAAGATGACCCAAAGCAGAGATAATTAATTACGTTTGCTGCTGAGAAACATCTGGGAGCAGCAATTTTCACAAAGCATGGCCTCAAACTGCTAATCAGAGGCCAGCAGTTGACTATTTAGACGAAGAGTTTGGGGAAGGAAGACAGAGGAACTCCCTCGACTTCTCGGAAAAATATTGAGGGATCTCATGGAGCTTAATGTCAGACCTGAAAGATAACACAGAGATCACAAATCCTGGATTCACGCAGCTCGGAGGTGATGTTAGGCAGTCACAGTCTCAGCACTGGAAGTGTCTTTCCTAATCTGTCCACCTACTCAACAGATCTCTGCCACAGAACGCAACAGTTTGTTACAAGAGTGGAAGGTAAATGTTAAGGAAAAGCAATGCCCTGGTCTCTGAGACCCCATTCATTACGGTCAAAAATATCTTTGCTGCATTATCCAGACACCATTTATTACAGTCAGTCTCTAATTCAGAGTCATTCACTACAGTCAAAAATACAGTCACTCTGATCCAAACTCCATTCACCACAGTCACTGCCCAATCCAGACTCCACTCACAACAGTCACTGCCCAATAGACAAGAGCTATCATCAGGTGGTCACACCAGGGCCACGGGTGGAGGCCAAGTGGGTGACGGCAAGGAAGGGTAAAGCTCGGGTGATTGAGAGCACCCCGGTGGATGTGCCCCTACACAACAAGTACTCCTGCCTGAGTACTGCTGGGGGGACAGGCCGCCTGGGGGAAGCAGCAGTGGCCGTGTCTCCGGGGTGGAGTCCGGCCCTGTAACTCAGAGGGTTAAGGAAAAGAGGAGGAAGGCAGTGTAAATCGGGGACTCGACAGTAAGGGGGTCGGACAGGCGATTTTGCGGAGGCAGGCAGGAGTCTCACATGGTGGTCTTCCTCCCTGGGGCTGGGATCCAGGATGTCGCTGGGCGAGTCCCAGAAATCCTGAGGTGGGAGGGAGAGGAGCCGGAGGTAGTGGTACATATTGGTACTGCTGATGTGGGTAGGAAGGGAGAAGGGGTCATGAAAAGAGAGTACAGGGAATTAGGGAGACAGCTGAGAAGGAGGAAAGCAAAGGTAGTAATCTCAGGATTGCTGCCTGTGCCACGGGAAGGTGAGGACAGGAATGGAGTGAAGTGGAGGATGAATGTGTGGCTGAGGGACTGGTGCAGGGGGCAGGGATTCAGGTTCCTGGACCATTGGGACCTCTTCAGGGGCAGGTGTGACCTGTACACAAAGAACAGGTGGCACTTGAATCCCAGGGGGACCAATATCCTGGCAGGAAGGTTGGCTAAGGCTACTGGGGAGAGTTTAAACTGGATAGGTTGGGGGGAGGGGATCAAAATGAGGTGACTGAGAGTGAGGAAGGTAGCTCGCAAACAGAGAAGGGTTATAGGCAGTGCAAGAGGGCGGATGGACAGGGAATAGAGAAGGGGAGAGCTCAGACCAAAGGATTGAGATGTGTTTACTTTAATGCCAGGAGTATAGTGAATAAAGGGGATGAGCTCAGAGCGTGGATCGATGCCTGGAAGTATGATGTGGTGGCCATTACGGAGACTTAGATGTCTCAGGGACAGGACTGGATACTCCAGGTGCCGGGATTCAGATGTTTCAGGAAGGACAGGGAGGGAGGCAAGAGAGGGGGTGGAGTGGCACTGCTGATCAGGGATAGTGTCACAGCTGTAGAGAAGGTGTATGCTGTGGAGGGATTGTCCACCAAGTCTCTGTGGGTGGAAGTTCAGAGTGGGAAGGGGTCGATCACTTTGCTGGGAGTTTTCTATAGGCCGCCCAATAGTAACAGGGAGGTGGAGGAGCAGATAGGGAAACAGATCCTGGAGAGATGCAGTAATAGCAGAGTTGTTGTGATGGGAGACTTTAATTTCCCAAACATAGATTGGAATATCCCTAGGGTAAGGGGATTGGATGGGGAAGAGTTCGTTAGGTGCGTTCAGGAGGGTTTCCTGACACAGCATGTGGACAAGCCTACAAGAGGAGAGGCTGTACTTGATCTGATACTGACCAATGAACCTGGACAGGTGTCAGATCTCTCAGTGGGAGAGCATCTTGGGGATAGCGATCATAACTCTACTCCTTTATGCTTGCATTGGAAAAAGAGAGGATCAGGCAAGCTAGGAAAGCGTTTATATGGAGTAAGGGGAAATATGAAGACATTAGACAGCAAATTAGAGGAGTAAATTGGAAGGAGGTATTCTCGGGGAAATGTACTGAAGAGAGGTGGCAGTTTTTCAAGGAATGTCTGTCTAGAGTTCAACAGGACAACGTTCCGAGCAGACAGGGAGGTGTTGGTCGGTTAAAGGAACCGTGGTGCACGAAAGCTGTGCGGGACCTAGTCGAGAAGAAAAGGAAAGCGTACAAAAGGCCCAGAGAGCTTGGCGAAGATAGGGATTTAGAAGAGTATACGGCTTGTAGGAAGGGACTAAAGGAGGAAATTAGGAGAGCCAGAAGGGGTCACGAGAAGGCCCTGGCAGATAGGATCAAGGAGAACCCTGAAGGCGTTCTATAAATATGTGAAGAGTAAAAGGATGAGGCGTGAAAGAATAGGGCCTATAAAAGATGAAGGCGGGAAAGTCTGTACGGAACCAGTAGAAATGGCAGAGGTGCTCAATGAGTATTTTGCCTCGGTTTTCACAGAGGAGAAAGACCTGGGTGGATGTACTGCGGGCTTGCGGTGGACTGAAAGGATTGAGTATGTGGACTTTAAGAAAGAGGTTGTGCTGGAATCTTTGAATGGCATCAAGATAGATAAGTCGCCGGGTCCGGATGGGATGTACCCCAGGTTACTGTGGGAGGCGAGGGAAGAGATTGCAGAGCCTCTGGCGATGATCTTTGCGTCGTCGATGGAGACGGGAGAGGTGCCGGAGGATTGCGGATGTGGTTCCTATTTTCAAGAAGGGGAATAGGGATAGCCCAGGTAATTACTGACCGGTGAGTCTAACCTCAGTGGTTGGTAAACTGATGGAGAAGATCCTGAGGGACAAGATTTATGAGCATTTAGAGAGGTTTAGTATGTTCAAGAATACTCAGCATGGCTTTGTCAAGGGCAGATCGTGCCTTACGAGCCTGGTGGAGTTCTTCGAAAATGTGACTAAACACATTGACGAAGGGAAGGCGGTAGATGTGGTTTATATGGATTTTAGCAAGGCGTTCGATAAGGTCCCCCATGCAAGATTTCTCGAGAAAGTGAGAGGGCATGGGATCCAAGGGGCTGCTGCCCGGTGGATCCAGAACTGGCTTGCCCAAAGGAGGCAGAGAGTGGGTATAGATGGGTCTTTTTCTAAATGGAGGTCGGTCACCAGTGGTGTGCCCCAGGGATCTGTTCTGGGACCCTTGCTGTTTGTCATTTTCATAAATGACCTGGATGAGGAAGTGGAGGGATGGGTTGGTAAGTTTGCCGATGACACGAAGGTTGGTGGGGTTGTGGATAGTCTGGAGGGATGTCAGAAGTTACAGAGGGACATAGATAGGATGCAAGACTGGGCAGAGAAGTGGCAGATGGACTTCAACCCAGATAAATGCGTGGTGGTCCATTTTGGTAGGTCAAATGGGATGAAGGAGTACAAGAAAGGAGTACAATATAAAGGGAAAGACTCTTGGTACTGTAGAGGATCAGAAGGACCTTGGGGTCCGGGTCCATAGGACTCTGAAATCGGCCCCGCAGGTGGAGGAGGTGGTTAAGGCAGCATATGGTGTGCTGGCCTTTATCAATCGAGGGATTGAGTTTAGGAGTCCGGGGATAATGATGCAGCTACATAAGACCCTCGGGAGATCCCACTTGGAGTACTGTGCTCAGTTCTGGTCGCCTCACTATAGGAAGGATGTGGAAAAGATTGAAAGGGTGCAGAGGAGATTTACAAGGATGTTGCCTGGATTGAGTGGCATGCCTTATGAGGATAGACTGAGGGCGCTCGGTCTTTTCTCCTTGGAGAGACGAAGGATGAGAGGAGACCGAATAGAGGTATATAAGATGTTGAGAGGCATAGATCGGGTGGACTCTCGGAGGTTTTTTCCCAGGGTGGAAATGTCTGCTACGAGAGGACACAGGTTTAAGGTGCTGGGGGGTAGGTACAGGGGAAATGTTAGGGGGAAGTTTTTCACACAGAGGGTGGTGGGCGGGTGGAATCGGCTGCCGTCAGTGGTGGTGGAGGCAAACTCAATAGGGTCTTTTAAGAGACTCCTTGATGAGTACATGGAGCTTAATAAGATGGAGGGTCATAGGTAGGTCTAGAAGGTAGGGATGTGTTCGGCACAACCTGTGGGCCGAAGGGCCTGTTTGTGCTGTAGTTTTTCTATGTTTCTATGTTTAATCCAGCTTCCATTCACTGCAGTCAAAAATACAGTCACTCTCTGATCTGGACTCCACGCTCCCACGACTCAAACCCGATTCACATCCAAAATATTGGACTTACAATTGCGGACATCCACCAAACAAATTTTCACCCCTTTTGAAAACGGACTGATGGAGCCAAGCATCATAATCGTTGACGCACCACTACAGCGGCAAACCAATCTAATTTCACAAAGTTGTCCAAATTACAAGAAACTGTAGCTGGCAGCTCCCTATCAGAATGACATTGAAACACTGCAGGCAATGCTTTAGGAGTCTGGTTAATCCCCCAGCAGGGGCCAGAGCTGAAAGCTCAGCTTTGTCAGCCGAGAGGAGAGGTGTCAGAGGTGATTTATAGAGCAAGACAAGACTGGCGTAGGTAAAGCTGGAATATCACTTTCAACTAATTAGAGAGCAGGGCAAGGGATCCAGGTTCAAGCTCGCAAAAGAGAGATTTAAGACAGTTGTCAGGAAATTCTGAATCACAGAAAGGAGGAATCAGGTCTGAAACTCAGGCCTTTGAGCTTTGACAAAGGGTCACCCTTCGAAACGTCAGCTCATTTCTCTCCTTATACTCATTGCAATTCAGAAGAATGAGGGGGGATCTTATAGAAACATGTAAGATTATGAAGGGAATAGATAAGATAGAAGCAGGGAAGTTGTTTCCACTGGCGGGTGAAACTAGAACTAGGGGGCATAGCCTCAAAATAAGGGGAAGCAGATTTAGGACTGAGTTGAGGAGGAACTTCTTCACACAAAGGGTTGTGAATCTGTGGAATTCCCTGCCCAGTGAAGCAGTTGAGGCTACCTCATTGAATGTTTTTAAGGCAAGGATAGATAAATTTTTGAACAATAAAGTTATGAGGATAATAACAATAAAGGGTTATGGTGAGCGGGCAGGTAAGTGGAGCTGAGACCACGAAAAGATCAGCCATGATCTTATTGAATGGCGAAGCAGGCTCGAGGGGCCAGATGGCCCACTCCTGCTCCTGGTTCTTATGTTCTTACAGATGCTACCAGACCGGCTGAGATTTTCCAGCATTTTCTCTTTTGGTTTCAGATCTGAAACAAAACTGCCAGACAGAAGAATAGAGGCTAAACACCTAGGAGCCTTTCAGAATCCAGCAGATATTAAAATGTAGATTTGAAAATATCTCTGGATTAATTATGTGCTGAATGATCTTCTCATGTGTAACTAGCCTTCAATGTACATCCTAGTTACTTACAACACCTTGTACTAAATCATTCAAAACTCCTCTACTTTAATGAGTGTCCAATCAAAGCCACCTTCTCACAACACCAATGGACCTCTGGGCTTTGAAATTAGAGAGAGAAACAGGAGGTAACCTATAGGTGTCTAATCGCACTCGATGGCAAACTCAGTTTTATTCCCCACTGTGGGTGTACCAATTTTTTGTGTCCAGATCACCAACAACCTGTCCTGGTCCCCCCCATGCCGACGCTATAGTTAACAAAGCCCCCCCAATACCTCTACTTTCTCAGAAGACGAGAAAATTTGGCATGTCAGCTATGACTCTCACCAATGTTTACAGATGCGCCATAGAAAGCATTCTTTCTGGTTGTATCACAGCTTGGTATGGCTCCTGCTCTGCCCAAGACTGCAAGAAACTACAAAGGGTCGTGGATGAAGTCCAATCCATCACGCAAACCAGCCTCCCATCATCCATTGACTCTGTCTACACTTCCCGCTGCCTCGGCAAAGCAGCCAGCATAATTAAGGGCCCCATGCACCCCGGACATAGAACATAGAACAGTACAGCACAGTACAGGCCCTTCGGCCCTCGATGTTGTGCCGAGCTTTGTCCGAAATCAAGATCAAGCTATCCCACTCCCTATCATCCTGGTGTGCTCCATGTACCTATCCAATAACCGCTTGAACGTTCCTAAAGTGTCCGACTCCACTATCACAGCAGGCAGTCCATTCCACACCCCAACCACTCTCTGAGTAAAGAACCTACCTCGGACATCCCTCCTATAGCTCCCTCCATGAACTTTATAGTTATGCCCCCCAGTAACAGCTACATCCACCCGAAGAAATAGTCTCTGAACGTCCACTCTATCTATCCCCCTCATCATCATACTCTCTTCCACCTTCTTCCGTCGGGAAAAAGATACTAAAGTCTGAGGTCACGTACCAACCGACTCAAGACCAGCTGCTTCCCTGCTGTCAGACTTTTGAATGGACCTACCTCGCATTAAGTTGATCTTTCTCCAAACCCTATCTGTGACTGTAATAGTACATTCTGCACTCTCTCCTTTCCTTCTCTATGAATGGTATGCGTTGTATAGCATGCAAAAAACAGCACTTTTCACTGTATATTAATACATGTGACAATAATAAAATAAAATCAATTGCAGGAGATTACCACCACCTTCAAGGGCAATTGAGGGATGGGCAGCAATTGCTGGCCTCACCCACAGGAAATTAAAAACAATTTGTTCCATTTCCCCGAGAATCTGAACCCACGCTTCCATCACCTTGCTACGCGATTCTGATCATTCTGTACTTGCCAGTCTCCCCACCTACAATACCGTCTTGAAGTCATACAAGGTGGCAATATCCTGCTACCCTGCATCACCGCCCATCCTCAAACTCCACTTCTGCCTGCTCCCTCCTCGCCTGCTCCAACTGGACAGCACATTTTCCCGTCCCCCTGATCAATGTTCATACACCGGCCCTGAGATCGCTCTAATGGTCGATGAGTTACTAATGCAGTGTCAAATTGTTGAATTATTAATCTTCCGTTCCAAGAAACCCTCTCGCCCACAGTTGAAAGTCACTAAAACATCATTCCATGTATCACATGGTAAAAGTCAGGCCGACAGAATGACGTATCCTGTGGCCAGTGCACTCCATCACGAGGTCAACTGTGCGCTCTCATATTTACACTTCAAGCATTTTCTCCACCAGAATAACCTTGTAGTGTGGGACAAGTAGACTGATGGCCAGTCATCATCCACAGAACGACTGGTGCTTCTCATTTTGCTAGCTCCATCCACCCTTTTCTGGGACATGGGGAGCAAACCAGAGGTTCTCCTGAAAATATCAAGACGGGAGGATTTGGCCATTTTTATTTGGGCCGAGAGGTTTTAGTTCAGCAGGCAGCTCAATCCTAGGATTATTCACACAAATGAAAACTGCAAGAAGCTATATAAAGCATAAATGGCTGGGAATATATTACAGCCGGTCACTGAGAGCCTGGAAAAGGGCACCGACTGGTTAACCTTTCAGCTCAAACCAAGAAATAAAGATAGGCAAACTCCTACTGCTTCTCCAGAGCACTCACTCTTATCCAAATACAGCTGGAGGAAGCACATATCTCAGGAGGTTCCACCTAAAACCATAACCTCCCTTTTATGCTCCCTTGATGCCTACTTGAAATAATCCATATAATATTGGGTTGCCAAAGCATCACCAATGGGAAAGCAGCTCTGCAACACTGACACGGACACTGACACACACACGGACACTGACACACACACGGACACTGACACACACACGGACACTGACACACACACGGACACTGACACACACACGGACACTGACACACACACGGACACTGACACACACACGGACACTGACACACACACGGACACTGACACACACACGGACACTGACACACACACGGACACTGACACACACACGGACACTGACACACACACGGACACTGACACACACACGGACACTGACACACACACGGACACTGACACACACACGGACACTGACACACACACGGACACTGACACACACACGGACACTGACACACACACGGACACTGACACACACACGGACACTGACACACACACGGACACTGACACACACACGGACACTGACACACACACGGACACTGACACACACACGGACACTGACACACACACGGACACTGACACACACACGGACACTGACACACACACGGACACTGACACACACACGGACACTGACACACACACGGACACTGACACACACACGGACACTGACACACACACGGACACTGACACACACACGGACACTGACACACACACGGACACTGACACACACACGGACACTGACACACACACGGACACTGACACACACACGGACACTGACACACACACGGACACTGACACACGGACACTGACACACGGACACTGACACACGGACACTGACACACGGACACTGACACACGGACACTGACACACGGACACTGACACACGGACACTGACACACGGACACTGACACACGGACACTGACACACGGACACTGACACACGGACACTGACACACGGACACTGACACACGGACACTGACACACGGACACTGACACACGGACACTGACACACGGACACTGACACACGGACACTGACACACGGACACTGACACACGGACACTGACACACGGACACTGACACACGGACACTGACACACGGACACTGACACACGGACACTGACACACGGACACTGACACACGGACACTGACACACGGACACTGACACACGGACACTGACACACGGACACTGACACACGGACACTGACACACGGACACTGACACACGGACACTGACACACGGACACTGACACACGGACACTGACACACGGACACTGACACACGGACACTGACACACGGACACTGACACACGGACACTGACACACGGACACTGACACACGGACACTGACACACGGACACTGACACACGGACACTGACACACGGACACTGACACACGGACACTGACACACGGACACTGACACACGGACACTGACACACGGACACTGACACACGGACACTGACACACGGACACTGACACACGGACACTGACACACGGACACTGACACACGGACACTGACACACGGACACTGACACACGGACACTGACACACGGACACTGACACACGGACACTGACACACGGACACTGACACACGGACACTGACACACGGACACTGACACACGGACACTGACACACGGACACTGACACACGGACACTGACACACGGACACTGACACACGGACACTGACACACGGACACTGACACACGGACACTGACACACGGACACTGACACACGGACACTGACACACGGACACTGACACACGGACACTGACACACGGACACTGACACACGGACACTGACACACGGACACTGACACACGGACACTGACACACGGACACTGACACACGGACACTGACACACGGACACTGACACACGGACACTGACACACGGACACTGACACACGGACACTGACACACGGACACTGACACACGGACACTGACACACGGACACTGACACACGGACACTGACACACGGACACTGACACACGGACACTGACACACGGACACTGACACACGGACACTGACACACGGACACTGACACACGGACACTGACACACGGACACTGACACACGGACACTGACACACGGACACTGACACACGGACACTGACACACGGACACTGACACACGGACACTGACACACGGACACTGACACACGGACACTGACACACGGACACTGACACACGGACACTGACACACGGACACTGACACACGGACACTGACACACGGACACTGACACACGGACACTGACACACGGACACTGACACACGGACACTGACACACGGACACTGACACACGGACACTGACACACGGACACTGACACACGGACACTGACACACGGACACTGACACACGGACACTGACACACGGACACTGACACACGGACACTGACACACGGACACTGACACACGGACACTGACACACGGACACTGACACACGGACACTGACACACGGACACTGACACACGGACACTGACACACGGACACTGACACACGGACACTGACACACGGACACTGACACACGGACACTGACACACGGACACTGACACACGGACACTGACACACGGACACTGACACACGGACACTGACACACGGACACTGACACACGGACACTGACACACGGACACTGACACACGGACACTGACACACGGACACTGACACACGGACACTGACACACGGACACTGACACACGGACACTGACACACGGACACTGACACACGGACACTGACACACGGACACTGACACACGGACACTGACACACGGACACTGACACACGGACACTGACACACGGACACTGACACACGGACACTGACACACGGACACTGACACACGGACACTGACACACGGACACTGACACACGGACACTGACACACGGACACTGACACACGGACACTGACACACGGACACTGACACACGGACACTGACACACGGACACTGACACACGGACACTGACACACGGACACTGACACACGGACACTGACACACGGACACTGACACACGGACACTGACACACGGACACTGACACACGGACACTGACACACGGACACTGACACACGGACACTGACACACGGACACTGACACACGGACACTGACACACGGACACTGACACACGGACACTGACACACGGACACTGACACACGGACACTGACACACGGACACTGACACACGGACACTGACACACGGACACTGACACACGGACACTGACACACGGACACTGACACACGGACACTGACACACGGACACTGACACACGGACACTGACACACGGACACTGACACACACACTGACACACACACTGACACACACACTGACACACACACTGACACACACACTGACACACACACTGACACTGACACACACACTGACACTGACACACACACTGACACTGACACACAGACACACACACTGACACTGACACACACACTGACACTGACACACACACTGACACTGACACACACACTGACACTGACACACACACGGAGACTGACACACACACTGACACTGACACACACACTGACACTGACACACACACTGACACTGACACACACACTGACACACACAGAGGGAATTACAAGGTTATGTCGGTTAGATGCAGATTGAGGAAATGTTTGAAACGTAAATACTGCAATAATATGCAGGTTGGCCACACTGGGCATAAATGAATATGAATAAACAATGCTGGAAACACATTCAGCTTTGGGGACGGGGTGGGAGAACAGACAAACAGTTACAGGCAAACCTTCATTTGAATCAGGAGGTCTACACCAAACAAATGTTCTTGTAATCCCAACAGTGCAGGAGGCCGCCATTTGGCCCATCGAGTCTCCACCGACAACAATCCCACCCAGGCCCTATCCCCGTAACCCCGCATATTTACCCCGCGAATCCCTCTAACCTCCGCATCCCGGGACACTAAGGGGCAATTTAGCATGGCCAATCAACCTAACCCGCACATCTTTGGAGCATGGGAGGAAACCGAAGCACCCGGAGGAAAGCCATGCAGACACGAGGAGAATGTGCAAACTCCACACAGACAGTGACCCAAGCTGGGAATCGAACCTGGGTCCCTGGTGCTGTGAAGCAGCAGTGCTTGCCACCGTGCCACCCACTGTTGAGGGGCTGGTTGTCTCCATGGATGCTATCAGACCCAAGGACACCCAGCAATTGTCCGGGCTGAGAATCACAAACCAACACAGGATAGAAGGAAACCATTCAGCCCATCACATCTGTGCTGACCCTTTGGTGGAGAAATCGCATTATTTGATTTGATTTATTATTGTCACATGCATTAGTATACAGTGAGAACTATTGTTTCTTGCATGCTACACAAACAAAGCATGCCGTTCATAGAGACGGTAGAATGAGAGTAAAAGATAGGATTCGAAGGTGTGCTGGGCACAGCTTGCAAGAAGTCGCCTCGCTCCAGCGCTAGCTTGAAAAAAAATAGTTAGTCTCACGGCCCCTATTCCTACCCCACAGCCCAGAGTTATTTTCCCTCAGAAGGGTCATCGAGCCTCGAAACATTGGCTCTAATCTCTCTCCACAGCTGCTGTCAGACCGGCTGAGATTTTCCCGTATTTTCTGTTTTGTACTGCCTCACACTTGGTGGGTTTTAACAGGGTCCTCGACTGCGCACATCTACAGCTGGCGCGTCCATTGCTCGCTAAATCCTAACTCCGCCCAATTGGGAGATTCCGGTGAAGAAGCTCCCATCCTGAGTTCTCCCCACCTGCAGTCTCATTGCCCACCCACAACATTTACCTCTGGGATCCCACAAGGATTCATCCTTGACATCCACCTTCACAGCTTGGCCTCCTCAGCCTCAGTTTTCACACACCCACTGAGGACACCCTGTTCAACCATCTCGCCCAACTCTTCCACTGTTGCTAAACCATCAGACTGCTAACCTGACATTCAGCTCTGGCTGAAAAGAAATTTCTTCCAATTAATTCTCGGAAGAGAGAAGCCATCGCCTTCTACTCCCACCCTATGCCCTCGCCAACAACTCCATCCCTCTTCCCTGCAACTGCCCCCGAGATGATCTTCTGACTGCACATTATCCCGTTCCCCTGTCACCTGCTGTGCTCACTGACCGACATTGGCCCTCAGGTCAGCAGCACCTCAATTTTAAAATTCTCACCCTCAAAACGCAAATTTCTCCATGGCCTCATCCCTCTCGACTGCTGTAGTCTCCTCCAGCCCATCAACCATCGGAGATATCCACACTCCACTAATTCTGGCCTCTTGAGCACTGCTCCACCATTGACGGCTGTGCCTTCAATTCATAAGATCACCTTGAAGCTCTATGACACTGTTTCATCCTTTAAGAGACTCCTTTTTGACCAAAATCTTCTCACCTCATGTCTCTCAATGTTGCACAATGCCCCTATGAAGCCCCTTCAAACATTTTTTGATTATAATGGCATTGCACAATGCACGGTCATAGGAACATCGGAATTGGGAGCAGAAGTGGGCAAGTTCAGCCCTTCGAGCCTGCTCCGCCATTCAATCAGGTCATGGCTGATCTCTCCCTGGTCTCAAATCCAACTCCCCACCTCTTCCCCATATCCCTTTTTTTGTTAGAAATATGTCTATTTCCCTCTCAAAACCATTCAATGATTCAGACTCCCCTACGCTATGGGGCAGCGAGTTCCACAAATTCACCACCCTCTGTGAGCAGTAGTTCCTCCTCATCTCAGTTTTAAATCTCAACCTATACCTGTGACCTCTTGTTCTAGATTGCCCCATAAGAGGAAACATTTGGTCTACATTTGCTTTATCAAGATCTTTTTAACTTTTATATACCTCGATCAGATCCCCTCTCATCCTTCTCAACTCCAGCGAGTATAATCCTAAACTGTTTAATCTCTCCTCATACGTCAACCCTTTCATCCCCGGAATCAACCTGGTGACCTCCTCTGAACTGCCTCCAATGCCACCACATCCTTCCTCAGATACAGACACCAAAACTGGACACAATACTCCAGATGCGGTCTCACCAACACCCTATACAATTGCAATAACACTTTTATACTTTTATACTCAGTCCTTTTGCAATAAATGCCAACATCCTACTTGCCAGTTTTATGACAGGTTGTTCCCTGTATTTGCCTTGTTTAATCCGTTACAAGGCAAACAGGAATGTTCTAGAGAAGGTCCACAGAAGGAATTTCCTGATCTGTATTTCCATCTCATTCTGAATGCCAGCCTCCTCTGTCCACTGCCTCCCATCACATTCTACTCTGCACAATGTTCTATCCATCTCCCACCAATCCCTTTCACCGCACAACAATTAACATCCACCCTTATCCATCCCTCGATCACCCCACACCCACCATGCCCAGTCACCACCTACCCGCATTCACCCCCATCTTAACAACCATCAGTCACACCCTCTCCTCACAATCACCACCACTCCTTACCACAAACCTCATCCCCCTCCCCACCATATCTTTCCCCACACCCCCTCCCTCCCCTACTCACACTTCCATTCAACTCTCCACCTCTGCCCTCTCCTTCCCCCTACTCTAGCCCCCTACCCGTTCCCCACAATCGTTCCAGTCCTCTACTCCCAACCCCTCTCCCCTACTTGTCCCCTTCATCTCCCCTACACTCACCCTCACTTCTCCCGGCTCCGCCTCCCAACTTCCCCCCCCCCCCTCCACCTTCGCCCCACCTCCCCCTTCCATCACCCTTCCCTACCTAACCCTCGTCCCCCGCCATTCCACCCCCTCCCCTCCCCCCCCCATTCCATCCCCTCCCCTCCCCCCCCCATTCCATCCCCTCCCCTCCCCCCCCATTCCACCCCCTCCCCTCCCCCCCCATTCCACCCCCTCCCTCCCCCCCCCATTCCACCCCCCTCCCCCCCCATTCCACCCCCTCCCCTCCCCCCCCCCATTCCATCCCCTCCCCTCCCCCCCCATTCCACCCCCTCCCCTCCCCCCCCCATTCCACCCCCTCCCCCCCCATTCCACCCCCTCCCCCCCCATTCCACCCCCTCCCCCCCCATTCCACCCCCTCCCCCCCCATTCCACCCCCTCCCCCCCCATTCCACCCCCTCCCCTCCCCCCCCACCCCCCCCTCCCCCCCCCCATTCCACCCCCTCCCCTCCCCCCCCACCCCCCCCCATTCCACCCCCTCCCCTCCCCCCCCATTCCACCCCCTCCCCTCCCCCCCCATTCCACCCCCTCCCCCCCCATTCCACCCCCTCCGCCCCCCATTCCACCCCCTCCCCCCCCCCCATTCACCCCCCCCCCCCCCATTCCACCCCCTCCCCCCCCCCATTCCACCCCCTCCCCCCCCCATTCCACCCCCTCCCCCCCCCATTCCACCCCCTCCCCCCCCCCCATTCCACCCCCTCCCCTCCCCCCCCCATTCCACCCCCTCCCCTCCCCCCCCCATTCCACCCCCTCCCCTCCCCCCCCCATTCCACCCCCTCCCCTCCCCCCCCCATTCCACCCCCTCCCCTCCCCCCCCCATTCCACCCCCTCCCCTCCCCCCCCATCCCACCCCCTCCCCTCCCCCCCCCATTCCACCCCCTCCCCTCCCCCCCATCCCACCCCCTCCCCTCCCCCCCCATCCCACCCCCTCCCCCCCCATCCCACCCCCTCCCCTCCCCCCCCCATTCCACCCCCTCCCCCCCATCCCCCCCCATTCCACCCCCTCCCCTCCCCCCCCCATTCCACCCCCTCCCCTCCCCCCCCCATTCCACCCCCTCCCCTCCCCCCCCCATTCCACCCCCTCCCCTCCCCCCCCCATTCCACCCCCTCCCCTCCCCCCCCATTCCACCCCCTCCCCTCCCCCCCCCATTCCACCCCCTCCCCTCCCCCCCCCATTCCACCCCCTCCCCTCCCCCCCCCATTCCACCCCCTCCCCTCCCCCCCCCATTCCACCCCCTCCCCTCCCCCCCCATTCCACCCCCTCCCCTCCCCCCCCCCCATTCCACCCCCTCCCCTCCCCCCCCCCCCATTCCACCCCCTCCCCTCCCCCCCCCATTCCACCCCCTCCCCTCCCCCCCCCATTCCACCCCCTCCCCTCCCCCCCCCATTCCACCCCCTCCCCCCCCCATTCCACCCCCTCTCCCCCCCCCATTCCACCCCCTCCCCTCCCCCCCCCATTCCACCCCCCCCCCATTCCACCCCGTTCTCCCCACCTGCAGTCTCATTGCCCACCCACAACATTTACCTCTGGGATCCCACAAGGATTCATCCTTGACATCCACCTTCACAGCTTGGCCTCCTCAGCCTCAGTTTTCACACACCCACTGAGGACACCCTGTTCAACCATCTCGCCCAACTCTTCCACTGTTGCTAAACCATCAGACTGCTAACCTGACATTCAGCTCTGGCTGAAAAGAAATTTCTTCCAATTAATTCTCGGAAGAGAGAAGCCATCGCCTTCTACTCCCACCCTATGCCCTCGCCAACAACTCCATCCCTCTTCCCTGCAACTGCCCCCGAGATGATCTTCTGACTGCACATTATCCCGTTCCCCTGTCACCTGCTGTGCTCACTGACCGACATTGGCCCTCAGGTCAGCAGCACCTCAATTTTAAAATTCTCACCCTCAAAACGCAAATTTCTCCATGGCCTCATCCCTCTCGACTGCTGTAGTCTCCTCCAGCCCATCAACCATCGGAGATATCCACACTCCACTAATTCTGGCCTCTTGAGCACTGCTCCACCATTGACGGC
>NW_027592375.1:0-56083 GCF_964213995.1 Mustelus asterias
ATGGAGGGGGAGGGGCTGCCGGGGACGGAGGGGGAGGGGCTGCCGGGGATGGAAGGGGGGGTCTGCCGGGGATGGAGGGGGAGCTGCCGGGGATGGAGGGGGAGGGGCTGCCGGGGATGGAGGGGGAGGGGCTGCCGGGGATGGAAGGGGGGGTCTGCCGGGGATGGAGGGGGAGCTGCCGGGGATGGAGGGGGAGGGGCTGCCGGGGATGGAGGGGGAGGGGGGTGGATGGAGGGGGAGGGGGGTGGATGGAGGGGGAGGGGCTGCCGGGGATGGAGGGGGAGGGGCTGCCGGGGAAGGGGCTGCCGGGGACGGAGGGGGAGGGGGCTGGATGGAGGGGGAGGGGCTGCCGGGGATGGAAGGGGGGGTCTGCCGGGGATGGAGGGGGAGGATGGAGGGGGAGGGGCTGCCGGGGATGGAGGGGGAGGGGCTGCCGGGGATGGAGGGGGAGGGGGGTGGATGGAGGGGGAGGGGCTGCTGGGGATGGAGGGGGAGGGGCTGCCGGGGATGGAGGGGGAGGGGCTGCCGGGGATGGAGGGGGAGGGGCTGCTGGGGATGGAGGGGGAGGGGCTGCCGGGGATGGAGGGGGAGGGGCTGCCGGGGATGGAAGGGGGGGTCTGCCGGGGATGGAGGGGGAGCTGCCGGGGATGGAGGGGGAGGGGCTGCCGGGGATGGAGGGGGAGGGGGGTGGATGGAGGGGGAGGGGGGTGGATGGAGGGGGAGGGGCTGCCGGGGATGGAGGGGGAGGGGCTGCCGGGGAAGGGGCTGCCGGGGACGGAGGGGGAGGGGGCTGGATGGAGGGGGAGGGGCTGCCGGGGATGGAAGGGGGGGTCTGCCGGGGATGGAGGGGGAGGATGGAGGGGGAGGGGCTGCCGGGGATGGAGGGGGAGGGGCTGCCGGGGATGGAGGGGGAGGGGGGTGGATGGAGGGGGAGGGGCTGCTGGGGATGGAGGGGGAGGGGCTGCCGGGGATGGAGGGGGAGGGGCTGCCGGGGATGGAGGGGGAGGGGCTGCTGGGGATGGAGGGGGAGGGGCTGCCGGGGATGGGGGGAGGGGCTGCCGGGCATGGAGGGGGAGGGGCTGCCGGGGATGGAGGGGGAGGGGCTGCCGGGGATGGAGGGGGAGGGGCTGCTGGGGATGGAGGGGGAGGGGGGTGGATGGAGGGGGAGGGGCTGCCGGGGATGGAGCGGGAGGGGCTCCCGGGGATGGAGGGGGAGGGGCTACCGGGGACGGAGGGGGAGGGGCTGCTGGGGATGGAGGGGGAGGGGCTGCTGGGGATGGAGGGGGAGGGGCTTCCAGGGATGGAAGGGGGAGGGGCTGCCGGGGATGGAGGGGGAGGGGCTGCCGGGGACGGAGGGGGAGGGGGCTGGATGGAGGGGGAGGGGGCTGGATGGAGGGGGAGGGACTGCCGGGAATGGAGGGGGAGGGACTGCCGGGGATGGAGGGGGAGGGGCTGCCGGGGATGGAGGGGGAGGGGGGGTGGATGGAGGGGGAGGGGGGGTGGATGGAGGGGGAGGGGGGGTGGATGGAGGGGGAGGGGTGGTGGATGGAGGGGGAGGGGCTGCCGGGGATGGAGGGGGAGGGGCTCCCGGGGATGGAGGCGGAGGGGCTGCCGGGGATGGAGGGGGAGGGGCTGCCGGGGATGGAGGGGGAGGGGCTCCCGGGGATGGAGGGGGAGGGGGGGTGGATGGAGGGGGAGGGGGCTGGATGGAGGGGGAGGGGGCTGGATGGAGGGGGAGGGGGGGTGGATGGAGGGGGAGGGGTGGTGGATGGAGGGGGAGGGGCTGCTGGGGATGGAGGGGGAGGGGCTCGGGGTTTACACAGATAAGGAATCGCCCACTCGGCGAGTGGGCGCGACATCTTGGCATCAGCTATTGGCTATTTTATACCGATCTTTACACCGATCGGAGACAGACGGACAAAGCGCAACTTGGCAACGGGACATCCAGGCACTGAGGGGGTGGGGGGGAGGGGGAATCCTCTCCCCCCTCTGCAAGCTCACTAAAACCCGGGCTGAATGGCCAACAGCCCTGACTCAGAGAAAGTTAAAACTAATGCCCAGCAACACCCCCACCCTGTCCGGCATTCACCCAGGGAAGGGTCCCTGTTCCCCCCGTTCCCACGGTCATGCCGGCAGGTTTGGGAGTGGGGAGGGGGGGAGGTGGGGAGGGGGGGCGGGGCGGGGAGGAGCGGGGTGAGGGGGGTGGGGAGGAGCGGGGGGGAGGGGGTGAGGGGGGGGGTGCGGAGGAGCGGGGGGAGGGGGTGAGGGGGACGAGCGGGGTGAGGAGGAGCGGGGTGAGGGGGAGCGGGCTGGGGAGGGGGGAAGAGTTCTCCAGCGGGTTGAGCTGGGTGTCGAGTGGCTGGGAACAGGCTGGGGAGACACTGAGCTCGGCTCCCTCCCGCTCACTGGAACATTCCTTTGAAGCGGAACTTTTCCTCCCTGTCCTTCTGCCTCATCCGCTCATCGATCAGCCGCAGCTCACGGTTCACCAGCGGCAGCAGGCTGGGATCCAGCTTCGCAGCCGTCGACAAATCCTGTCGCGCTTCATCCTCATTCCACACCGCACCCTGGGCCTTGCCACGCTTGAAGTAAGCCTTCACATTGTCTGGGTGTCAAAGCACAAACAGTCACTCCCTCAGCACTGACCCTCTGACAGTGCGGCACTCCCTCAGTACTGACTCTCTGACAGTGCGGCACTCCCTCAGCACTGACCCTCTGACAGTGCAGCACTCCCTCAGCACTGACCCTCTGACAGTGCAGCACTCCCTCAGCACTGACCCTCTGACAGTGCGGCACTCCCTCAGCACTGACCCTCTGACAATGCGGCTCTCCCTCAGCACTGACCCTCTGACAGTGCGGCACTCCCTCAGCACTGACCCTGTGACAGTGCGGCACTCCCTCAGCACTGACCCTCTGACAGTGCGGCACTCCCTCAGCACTGACCCTCTGACAGTGCGGCACTCCCTCAGCACTGACCCTCTGACAGTGCGGCACTCCCTCAGCACTGACCCTCTGACAGTGCGGCACTCCCTCAGCACTGACCCTCTGACAGTGCAACACTCCCTCAGCACTGACCCTCTGACAGTGCGGCACTCCCTCAGCACTGACCCTCTGACAGTGCGGCACTCCCTCAGCACTGACCCTCTGACAGTGCGGCACTCCCTCAGCACTGACCCTCTGACAGTGCGGCACTCCCTCAGCACTAACCCTCTGACAGTGCGGCACTCCCTCAGTACTGACCCTCTGACAGTGCGGAACTCCCTCAGCACTGACCCTCTGACAGTGCGGCACTCCCTCAGCACTGACCCTCTGACAGTGCGGCACTCCCTCAGCACTGACCCTCTGACAGTGCGGCACTCCCTCAGCACTGACCCTCTGACAGTGTGGCACTCCCTCAGCACTGACCCTCTGACAGTGCAGCACTCCCTCAGTACTGACCCTCTGACAGTGCGGCACTCCCTCAGCACTGACCCTCTGACAGTGCGGCACTCCCTCAGTACTGACCCTCTGACAGTGCGGCACTCACTCAGCACTGACCCTCTGACAGTGCGGCACTCCCTCAGCACTGACCCTCTGACAGTGCGGCACTCCCTCAGCACTGACCCTCTGACGGTGCGGCACTCCCTCAGCACTGACCCTCTGACAGTGCGGCACTCCCTCAGCACTGACCCTCTGACAGTGCGGCACTCCCTCAGTACTGACCCTCTGACAGTGCGGCACTCCCTCAGTACTGACCCTCTGACAGTGCGGCACTCCCTCAGCACTGACCCTCTGACAGTGCAGCACTCCCTCAGTACTGACCCTCTGACAGTGCGGCACTCACTCAGCACTGACCCTCTGACAGTGCGGCACTCCCTCAGCACTGACCCTCTGACAGTGCGGCACTCCCTCAGCACTGACCCTCTGACGGTGCGGCACTCCCTCAGCACTGACCCTCTGACAGTGCGGCACTCACTCAGCACTGACCCTCTGACAGTGCGGCACTCCCTCAGCACTGACATAGAAACATAGAAGATAGGAGCAGGAGGAGGCCATTCGGCCCTTCGAGCCTGCTCCCCCATTCATCACCATCATGGCTGATCATCCAACTCAATCGCCTAATCCTGCTTTCTCCCCGTAACCTTTGACCCCGTTCGCCCCCAAGTGCGAAATCCAGCCGCCTCTTCAATACATTCAATGTTTTGGCATCAACTACTTCCTGTGGGAATGAATTCCACAGGCTCACCACTCTCTGGGTGAAGAAATGTCTCCTCATCTCCGTCCTAAATGGTTTTCCCCGAATCCTCAGGCTGTGACCCCTGGTTCTGGACTCCCCCACCATCGGGAACATCCTCCCTGCATCTACCCTGTCCAGTCCTGTTAGAATTTTATAAGTCTCTATGAGATCCCCCCCTCATTCGTCTGAACTCCAGTGAAAACAATCCTAACCTGGTCAATCTCTCCTCGTACATCAGTCCCGCCATCCCCGGAATCAGCCTGGTAAACCTTCGCTGCACTCCCCTCGAGAGCAAGAACATCCTTCCTCAGAAAAGGAAACCAAAACTGCACACAATACTCTAGGTGTGGCCTCACCAAGGCCCTGTATAATTGCAACAACACATCCCTCGCTCCTGTACTCGAAACCTCTCGCAATGAAGGCCAACATGCCATTTGCCGCCTTTACCGCCTGCTGCACCTGCATGCTTACCTTCAGCGACTGGTGCACAAGGACACCCAGGTCCCGCTGCACACTCCCCTCTCCCAATTTACAGCCATTCAGGTAGTAATCTGCCTTCTTGTTTTTGCTTCCAAAGTGAATAACCTCACACTTATCCAAATTATACTGCATCTGCCACTGATTAGCCCACTCACCCAACCTGTCCAGATCATTCTGAAGGATCTCTGCATCCTTGTCACAGTTCACCCTCCCACCCAACTTAGTATCATCTGCAAACTTTGAGATGTTACATTTTGTTCCCTCATCCAAATCATTAATATATATTGTGAATAGCTGGGGTCCCAGCACCAATCCCTGTGGCACCCCACTAGTTACTGCCTGCCAATTTGAAAAGCACCCATTAATTCCTACTCTTTGTTTCCTCTCTGCCAACCAGTTTTCTATCCATCTCAATACACTTCCCCCAATCCCATGCGCTTTATTCTTGCTCGATAATCTCTTGTGCGGGACTTTGTCAAACGCTTTCTGAAAGTCCAAATATACCACATCGACTGGTTCCCCCTTGTCAACTCTGCCAGTTACATCTTCAAAGAATTCCAACAGATTTGTCAAGCATGATTTCCCCTTCATAAATCCATGCTGACTCTGTCTGATCCTGCTGCTGCTTTCTAAATGCTCCGCTATAAAGTCCTTGATAATGGATTCGAGAATTTTCCCCACTGCCGATGTTAAGCTTACTGGTCTATAATTCCCTGTTTTCCCTCTACCTCCCTTTTTGAATATTGGAGTGACATTCGCTATCCTCCAATCTGCAGGGACTGTTCCAGAGTCTATAGAATCCTGGAAGATGACCACCAATGCATCCACTATTTCCAGAGCCACTTCCTTCAGTACTCTGGGATGTAGATTATCAGGCCCTGGGGTTTATCCACCTTCAATCCCATCAACTTTCCCAGCACCGTTTCTCTACTAATACTGATCTCTCAGTTCTTCCCTCTCCCTAAATCGTGCATTCTCCAACATTTCTGGCACCTGGTTTGTGTCCTGTTTTGTGAAGACAGAATCAGAGTGCGTACAGTGCAGCCCCGTTTTAACACGATGGTTGGGGTCCATAAAATGTTATCGCGAATGTTATCGGGGTCGCGCTAAATCGGGGTCGCGCTAAATCGGGGTCGCGCTAAATCGGGGTCGCGCTAAATCACTAAACCGGAAATAGCAAAAAAAAAGGTCCATCGGGTCATCTCCGATTTCGCGCTAAGTCGGGGTGTGTAAAATCGGGTTCCACTGGATTCAGTTGCTCAGCAATTTCTTTGCCCCCAATTATACATTCCCCCGTTTCTGTCTGTACGGAACCTATAGCGCTCCCTCAATGCCGGCGCGGCGCTCCCTCGGTGAAAATCCTGCTGCTTACCTTCATACTTGGCTAAGATGGATGAACAGTGTTCTATCACCTCGTAATATTCCTCAGTCACCATCTTACACTGGCAATAGTTGAGGAGAAGCGGTGTGATCATCTTGTCCAGTCTCAGCCAGTTCTCATCGCCTGGCTTCTCCTGTAACCCCAGAAACACACACCGTTAACGACCATTTAGTCTAAACTACAGGAACACTGACCCTCTGACAGTGCGGCACTCCCTCAGTACTGACCCTCTGACAGTGCGGCACTCCCTCAGCACTGACCCTCTGACAGTGCGGCACTCCCTCAGCACTGACCCTCTGACAGTGCGGCACTCCCTCAGCACTGATCCTCTGACAGTGCGGCACTCCCTCAGTACTGACCCTCTGACAGTGCAGCACTCCCTCAGCACTGACCCTCTGACAGTGCGGCACTCCCTCAGCACTGACCCTCTGACAGTGCGGCACTCCCTCAGCACTGACCCTCTGACAGTGCGGCACTCCCTCAGTACTGACCCTCTGACAGTGCAGCACTCCCTCAGCACTGACCCTCTGACAGTGCGGCACTCCCTCAGTACTGACCCTCTGACAGTGCGGCACTCCCTCAGCACTGACCCTCTGACAGTGCGGCACTCCCTCAGCACTGACCCTCTGACAGTGCAGCACTCCCTCAGCACTGACCCTCTGACAGTGCGGCACTCCCTCAGTACTGACCCTCTGACAGTGCAGCACTCCCTCAGCACTGACCCTCTGACAGTGCGGCACTCCCTCAGCACTGACCCTCTGACAGTGCGGCACTCCCTCAGTACTGACCCTCTGACAGTGCGGCACTCCCTCAGTACTGACCCACTGACAGTGCGGCACTCCCTCAGCACTGACCCTCTGACAGTGCGGCACTCCCTCAGTACTGACCCTCTGACAGTGCGGCACTCCCTCAGCACTGACCCACTGACAGTGCGGCACTCCCTCAGCACTGACCCTCTGACAGTGCGGCACTCCCTCAGCACTGACCCTCTGACAGTGCGGCACTCCCTGACGCTCACCTTCATCTGCAGGTTTTTGAGACAGGCGATGGCATCGTGGTAGCGCTTACTGGCCTCCTTCACCCGGCCCTGCTTGAAGAGCTGGTTTCCTTCCTCGTGAATTTGGGGTACTGCGTCCAGCTTCTCCTCATCCGTCATGGCCCAGGCTTCCTGCTGGTACGTCCCAGGGTCCTCAACCTGAGAAAACACCGCGGGCACAGGGTCACAGAGCGCGGAGAGAGAGGGGCGAGGGAGAGGCGAGGGAGGGGGGACAGGTCGGGAGAGGGGGAAGGGAGAGAGGAAGGGGAGTGGGAGGGGGTAGTGTGGAGGGAGAGATACAGAGACTGTTGGTTCCACACAGTGGGAGTGAACGGGAAAGGATTTGGGATTGGGATTGTGTACAGTGGGAGTGAACGGGAAGGGGATTGGGATTGTGTACAGTGGGAGTGAACGGGAAGGGGATTGGGATTGTGTACAGTGGGAGTGAACGGGAAGGGGATTGGGATTGTGCACAGTGGGAGTGAACGGGAAGGGGATTGGGATTGTGTACAGTGGGAGTGAATGGGAAGGGGTTTGGGATTGGGATTGTGTACAGTGGGAGTGAACGGGAAGGGGATTGGGATTGTGCACAGTGGGAGTGAACGGGAAGGGGATTGGGATTGTGTACAGTGGGAGTGAATGGGAAGGGGTTTGGGATTGTAAACAGTGGGAGAGAACGGGAAGGGGATTGAGATTGTGCACAGTGGGAGTGAACGGGAAGGGGATTGGGATTGTGCACAGTGGGAGTGAACGGGAAGGGGTTTGGGATTGTGTACAGTGGGAGTGAACGGGAAGGGGATTGGGATTGTGCACAGTGGGAGTGAACGGGAAGGGGATTGGGATTGTGCACAGTGGGAGTGAACGGGAAGGGGTTTGGGATTGTGTACAGTGGGAGTGAAAGGGAAGGGTTTGGGATTGGGACTGTGTACAGTGGGAGTGAATGGGAAGGGGTTTGGGTCCATTGGGATTGTGTACAGTGGGAGTGAACGGGAAGAGGTTTGGGATTGGGATTGTGCACAGTGGGAGTGAACGGGAAGGGGTTTGGGATTGGGATTGTGTACAGTAGGAGTGAACTGGAAGGGGATTGGAATTGTGTACAGTGGGAGTGAACGGGAAGGGGTTTGGGATTGTGTACAGTGGGAGTGAACGGGAAGGGGATTGGGATTGTGTACAGTGGGAGTGAACGGGAAGGGGATTGGGATTGTGTACAGTGGGAGTGAAAGGGAAGGGTTTGGGATTGTGTACAGTGGGAGTGAACGGGAAGGGGATTGGGATTGTGTACAGTGGGAGTGAACGGGAAGGGGTTTGGGATTGTGTACAGTGGGAGTGAAAGGGAAGGGTTTGGGATTGGGATTGGGACTGTGTACAGTGGGAGTGAAAGGGAAGGGTTTGGGATTGTGTACAGTGGGAGTGAAAGGGAAGGGTTTGGGATTGTGTACAGTGGGAGTGAACGGGAAGGGGATTGGGATTGTGTACAGTGGGAGTGAACGGGAAGGGGTTTGGGATTGTGTACAGTGGGAGTGAAAGGGAAGGGTTTGGGATTGGGATTGGGACTGTGTACAGTGGGAGTGAATGGGTAGGGGTTTGGGATTGGGATTGTGTACAATGGGAGTGAATGGGAAAGGATTTGGGATTCGGATTCTCTACAGTGGGAGTTAATGGGAAGGGGTTTGGGATTGGGATTGTGTGCAGTGGGAGTGAATGGGAAGTGGATTGGGATTGTGTACAGTGGGAGTGAATGGGAAGTGGATTGGGATTGTGTACAGTGGGAGGGAATGGGAAGTGGATTGGGATTGTGTACAGTCGGATTAAACGGGCAGAGGTTTGGGTCCATTGGGATTGTGTATAGTGGGAGTGAACTGGAAGGGGATTGGGATTGTGTACAGTGGGTATGAATGGGAAGGAGTTTGGGATTGGGATTGTGCAGTGGGAGTTAACGGGAAGGGGTTTGGGTCTATTGGGATTGCGTACAGTGGGAGTGAACGGGAAGGGGTTTAGGATTGGGATTGTGTACAGTGGGAGTGAACGGGAAGGGGATTGGGAATGTGTATAGTGGGAGTGAACGGAAAGGGGTTTGGAATTGGGATTGCGTGCAGTGGGAGTGAACGGGAAGGGGATTGGGATTGCGTGCAGTGGGAGTGAACGGGACGGTGTTTGGGATTGGGATTGTGTACAGTGGGAGTGAATGGGAAGGGTTTCGGGATTGGGATTGTGTACAGTGGGAGTGAACGGGAAGGGGTTTGGAATTGGGGTTGTGTACAGTCGGTGTGAACGGGAAGGGGTTTGGGATTGGGATTGCGTGCAGTGGGAGTGAACGGGAAGGTTTGGGATTGGGATTCCGTGCAGTGGGAGTGAACAGGAAGGGGTTTGGGATTGCGATTGCGTGCAGTGGGAGTGAACGGGAATGGGTTTGGGATTGTGGACAGTGGGAGTGAACGGGAAGGTGTTTGGGATTGGGATTGTGTACAGTGGGAATGAACGGGAAGGGGATTGGTATTGTGTACAGTCGGAGTGAACAGGAAGGGGTTTGGTATTGTGTACAGTGGGAGTGAACAGGAAAGGGTTTGGTATTGTGTACAGTGGGAGTGAACGGGAAAGGATTTGGTATTGGGATTTTGTACGGTGGGAGTGAACGGGAAGCGGATTGGGATTGTGTACAGTGGGAGTGAATGGGAAGGGGTTTGGAAATGGGACTGTGCACAGTGGGAGCGAACGGGAAGGCAATTGGGATTGTGTATAGTGGTAGTGAACGGGAAGGGGTTTGGGATTGGGATTGTGTACAGTTGGAGTGAACGGGAAGGGATTTGGGATTGGGATTGTGTACAGTGGAAATCAACGGGTAGGGGTTTGGGATTGGGATTGTGTACAGTCGGTGTGAACGGGAAGGGGATTGGGATTGTGTGCAGTGGGAGTAAACGGGAAGGGATTTGGAATTGGGATTGTGTAGTGGCAGTGAACGGGAAGGGGTTTGGGATTGTGTACAGTGGGAGTGAACGGGAAGGGGATTGGGATTTTGTACAGTGGGGGTGAATGGGAAGGTGTTTGAGTCCATTGGGATTGTATACAGTGGGAGTGAACAGGAAGGGGTTTGGGATTGGGATTGTGTACAGTGGGAGTGAGTGGGAAGGGAATTGGCATTGCGTACAGTGAAGTGAACGGGAAGGGGTTTGGGATTGGGATTGTGTACAGCGGGAGTGAACGGGAAGGGGTTTTGGGTCCATTGGGATTGTGCTCCGTGGGAGTGAACGGGAAGGGGTTTGGGATTGTGTACAGTGGGAGTGAATGGGAAGGGGTTTGGGATTGGGATTGTGTGCTGTGGGAGTGAAAGGGAAGGGGATTGGGATTGTGTAAAGTGGGAGTGAATGGGAAGGGGTTTGGGATTGGGTTTGTGTACAGTGGGAGTGAATGGGAAGGGGTTTGGGATTGGGTTTGTGTTCATTGGCAGTGAATGGGAAGGGGTTTGGGATTGGGATTGTGTGCTGTGGGAGTGAAAGGGAAGGGGATTGGGATTGTGTACAGTGGGAGTGAATGGGAAGGGGTTTGGGATTGGGTTTGTGTTCAGTGGGAGTGAACGCCAAGGGGTTTGGCACGGTAGCACAGTGGGTTAGCACTGCTGCTTCACAGCGCCAGGGACCTGGGTTCGATTCCCGGCTCGGGTCACTGTCTGTGTGGAGTTTGCACATTCTCCTCGTGTCTGCGTGGGTTTCCTCCGGGTGCTCCGGTTTCCTCCCACAGTCCAAAGATGTGCGGGTTAGGTTGATCGGCCATGCTACAAAATTGCTCCTTAGTGTCCTGAGATGTGTAGGTTAGAGGGATTAGTGGGTAAATGTGTAGGGATATGGGGGTAGGGCCTGGGTGGGATTGTGGTCGGTGCAGACTCGATGGGCCGAATGGCCTCTTTCTGCACTGTAGGATTCTATGAGTGACGGGAAGGGGATTGGGATTGTGTACAGTGGGAGTGAATGGGAAGGGGTTTGGGATTGGGACTGTGTACAGTGGGAGTGAACGGGAAGGGGTTTGGGATTGGGATTGTGTACAGTGGGAGTGAACGGGAAGGGGGTTTGGGTCCATTGGGATTGTGTACAGTGGGAGTAAAGGGGAAGGGGTTTGGGATTGTGTACAGTGGGAGTGAACGGGAAGGGGTTTGGGATTGTGTACAGTGGGAGTGAAGGGGAAGGGGTTTGGGATTGTGTACAGTGGGAGTGAAGGGGTAGGGGTTTGGGATTGAGATTGTGTACAGTGGGAGTGAACGGGAAGGGGTTTGGGTCCATTGGGATTGTGTACAGTGGGAGTGAACGGGAAGGGGTTTGGGTCCATTGGGATTGTGTACAGTGGGAGTGAACGGGAAGGGGTTTGGGTCCATTGGGATTGTGTAGAGTGGGCGTTAACGGGAAGGGGTTTGGGATTGTGCACAGTGGGAGTCAACGGGAAGGGGTTTGGGTCCATTGGGATTGTGTAGAGTGGGCGTGAACGGGAAGGGGTTTGGGATTGGGATTGTGTACAGTGGGAGTGAACGGGAAGGGGATTGGGATTGTGCACAGTGGGAGTCAACGGGAAGGGGTTTGGGTCCATTGGGATTGTGTACAGTGGGAGTGAACGGGAAGGAGATTGGGATTGTGCACAGTGGGAGTGAACGGGAAGGGGTTTGGGTCCATTGGGATTGTGTACAGTGGGAGTGAACCGGAAGGGGTTTGGGTCCATTGGGATTGTGTACAGCAGGAGTGAACCGGAAGGGGTTTGGGATTGTGCACAGTGGGAGTGAACGGGAAGGGGTGTGGGATTGGAATTGTGTACAGTGGGAATGAACGGGAAGGGGATTGGGATTGTGTACAGTCGGAGTGAACGGGAAGGGGTTTGGGATTGGGATTGCGTGCAGTGGGAGTGAACAGGAAGGGGATTGGGATTGTGTACAGTGGGAGTGAATGGGAAGGGGTTTGGGATTGGGATTGTGTACAGTGGGAGTGAACGGGTAGGGGTTTGAACATAGAACATAGAACATTACAGCGCAGAACAGGCCCTTCGGCCCACGATGTTGCACCGACCAGTTAAAAAAAAACTGTGACCCTCCAACCTAAACCAATTTCTTTTCGTCCATGAACCTATCTACGGATCTCTTAAACGCCCCCAAACTAGGCGCATTTACTACTGATGCTGGCAGGGCATTCCAATCCCTCACCACCCTCTGGGTAAAGAACCTACCCCTGACATCGGTTCTATAACTACCCCCCCTCAATTTAAAGCCATGCCCCCTCGTGCTGGATTTCTCCATCAGAGGAAAAAGGCTATCACTATCCACCCTATCTAAACCTCTAATCATCTTATATGTTTCAATAAGATCCCCTCTTAGCCGCCGCCTTTCCAGCGAAAACAATCCCAAATCCCTCAGCCTCTCCTCATAGGATCTCCCCTCCATACCAGGCAACATCCTGGTAAACCTCCTCTGCACCCTCTCCAAAGCCTCCACATCCTTCCTGTAATGTGGGGACCAGAACTGCACACAGTACTCCAAGTGCGGCCGCACCAGAGTTGTGTACAGTTGCAACATAACGCTACGACTCCTAAATTCAATCCCCCTACCAATAAACGCCAAGACACCATATGCCTTCTTAACAACCTTATCTACTTGATTCCCAACTTTCAGGGATCTATGCACACATACACCTAGATCCCTCTGCTCCTCCACACTATTCAAAGTCCTCCCGTTAGCCCTATACTCAACACATCTGTTATTCCTACCAAAGTGAATTACCTCACACTTCTCCGCATTAAACTCCATCCGCCACCTCTCGGCCCAACTTTGCAACCTGTCTAAGTCTTCCTGCAGACTACGACACCCTTCCTCACTGTCTACCACACCACCGACTTTGGTGTCATCAGCAAATTTGCTAATCCACCCAACTATACCCTCATCCAGATCATTAATAAATATTACAAACAGCAGTGGCCCCAAAACAGATCCCTGAGGTACACCACTTGTAACCGCACTCCATGATGAATATTTACTATCAACCACCACCCTCTGTTTCCTATCCGCTAGCCAATTCCTGATCCAATTTCCTAGATCACCCCCAATCCCATACATCTGCATTTTCTGCAGAAGCCTACCATGGTGAACCTTATCAAACGCCTTACTAAAATCCATATATACCACGTCCACTGCCTTGCCCCCATCCACCTCCTTGGTCACTTTCTCAAAAAACTCAATAAGGTTAGTAAGGCACGACCTACCTGCCACAAAACCATGCTGACTATCACCTATCAATTCATTACTCTCCAAATAACTATAAATCCTATCCCTTATAATTTTTTCCAACATCTTGCCGACAACAGAAGTGAGACTCACCGGTCTATAATTCCCGGGGAAGTCTCTGTTCCCCTTCTTAAACAATGGGACAACATTCGCTAACCTCCAATCTTCTGGTACTATACCAGAGGCCAACGACGACCTGAAGATCAGAGCCAGAGGCTCTGCAATCACTTCTCTTGCCTCCCAGAGAATCCTTGGATAAATCCCATCCGGACCAGGGGATTTATCTATTTTCAGACCCTCCAGAATATCCTGCACATCCTCCTTATCAACTGTAATACTGTCTATTCTACTCCCTTGCAACCCAGTGTCCTCCTCAGCTATATTCATGTCCCCTTGCGTGAACACCGAAGAGAAATATTGGTTCAATGCTTCACCAATCTCCTCCGGTTCCACACATAACTTCCCTCTGCCATCTATAACTGGCCCTAAACTTGCCCTAACCAACCTTCTGTTCTTGACATACCTATAGAACGCCTTAGGATTCTCTTTAACCCTATCCGCCAAAGTCTTCTCATGTCCCCTTTTAGCCCTTCTAAGCTCGCTCTTCAACTCCCTCTTAGCCAATCTAAAGCTTTCTAGTGCACTACCCGAGTGCTCACGTCTCATCCGAACATAAGCCTCCTTTTTCTTTTTAACCAACAAAGAAACTTTTTTGGTGCACCACGGTTCCCTAGCCCTACCAATTCCTCCTTGCCTGACAGGGACATACCTATCACAGACTCGCAGTAGCTGCTCCTTGAAAAAACTCCACATGTCGGACGTTCCCAGTCCCTGTAATCTCCTAGTCCAACCTATGTTTCCTAATTCTCTCCTAATAGCCTCATAATTACCCTTCCCCCAGCTAAAACCACTGGCCCGAGGTTCATGCCTATCCCTTTCCATCACTAAGGTGAACGTAACCGAATTGTGGTCACTATCACCAAAATGCACACCAACTTCCAAGTCTAGCACCTGGTCTGGCTCATTTCCCAGCACCAGATCCAATATAGCCTCACCTCTAGTTGGCCTGTCTACATACTGAGTCAAAAAACCTTCCTGCACGCTTTGAACAAAAACTGACCCCTCTAACGAGCTAGAGCTATAACAATTCCAGTCAATATTAGTCAAGTTAAAATCCCCCATAACAATTGCCCTATTACTTTCACTCCTAAGCAGGATTGACTCCGCAATCCTTTCCTCAACCTCTCTAGAACTTTTAGGAGGTCTATAAAAGACTCCCAACAGGGTGACCTCTCCTCTCCTATTTCTAATCTCCGCCCATACTACCTCAACAGATAAGTCCTCATCAAACCTCCTCTCTGACACTGTGATACAATCTCTGACCAATAATGCTACCCCTCCCCCTCTTCTACCTCCTTCCCTACTTCGACTAAAACATTTGAACCCCGGGACCTGCAGCATCCATTCCTGCCCCTGCTCTATCCATGTCTCTGAAATAGCCACAACATCGAAGTCCCAGGTACTGATCCACGCTGCAAGTTCACCCACTTTATTGCGAATACTCCTGGCATTGAAGTATACACATTTCAAACCCTGCTCCACCCCACCTCTGCAATGCCGTGCATTGCAGTCCCCATCCATGCATCCCTCACTTTCAGCCCCACTACTCAGGATCCCTCCCCCCCCCCGAATCAGTTTAAACCTCCCTGCATGGCCTTAGCAAATTTACCCCCCAGGATATTGGTCCCCTTCTGATTAAGGTGTAGACCATCCTTCTCATAGAGGTCACACCTTCCCCAGTACGAGCCCCAATTGCTTAAGTACCTGAACCCCTCCCTCCTGCACCATCCCCTCAGCCATGAATTCAAACCTTCCCTCTCCCTATTCCTCTCTAAACTATCCCGTGGTACAGGCAAGAGTCCAGAGATAACCACTCTGTCAGTCTTGGCCTTTAGTTTCCACCCCAACTCCATAAATCCCTGCCTAATATCCCCTTCCCCTATCCTCCCTATGTCGTTTGGGATTGGGATTGTGTACAGTCGGTGTGAACGGGAAGGGGATTGGGATTGAGTGCAGTGGGAGTAAACGGGAAGGGATTTCGAATTGGGATTGTGTACAGTGGGAGCGAACGGGAAGGGGTTTGGGATTGTGTACAGTGGGAGTGAATGGGAAGGGGTTTGGGATTGTGTACAGTGGGAGTGAATGGGAAGGGGTTTGGGATTGTGTACAGTGGGAGTGACCGGGAAGGGGATTGGGATTGTGTACAGTGGGAGTGAACGGGAAGGGGATTGGGATTTTGTACAGTGGGAGTGAATGGGAAGGGGTTTGGGATTGTGCACAGTGGGAGTGAATGGGAAGGGGTTTGGGATTGTGCACAGTGGGAGTGAACGGGAAGTTGTTTGAGTCCATTGGGATTGTGTACAGTGGGAGTGAACAGGAAGGGGTTTGGGATTGGGATTGTGTACAGTGGGAGTGAGTGGGAAGGGAATTGGCATTGCGTACAGTGAAGTGAACGGGAAGGGGTTTGGGATTGGGATTGTGTACAGCGGGAGTGAACGGGAAGGGGTTTTGGGTCCATTGGGATTGTGCTCTGTGGGAGTGAACGGGAAGGGGTTTGGGATTGTGTACAGTGGGAGTGAACGGGAAGGGGTTTGGGATTGGGATTTTGTGCAGTGGGAGTGAACGGGAAGGGGATTGGGATTGTGTACAGTGGGAGTGAACGGGAAGGGGTTTGGGATTGTGTACAGTGGGAGTGAACGGGAAGGGGATTGGGATTGTGTACAGTGGGAGTGAATGGGAAGGGGTTTGGGATTGTGTACAGTGGGAGTGAATGGGAAGGGGTTTGGGATTGTGTACAGTGGGAGTGAATGGGAAGGGGTTTGGGATTGTGCACAGTGGGAGTGAATGGGAAGGGGTTTGGGATTGTGTACAGTGGGAGTGAATGGGAAGGGGTTTGGGATTGTGTACAGTGGGAGTGAATGGGAAGGGGTTTGGGATTGGGATCGTGTGCTGTGGGAGTGAAAGGGAAGGGGATTGGGATTGTGTACAGTGGGAGTGAATGGGAAGGGGTTTGGGATTGGGTTTGTGTTCAGTGGGAGTGAACGCCAAGGGGTGTGGCACGGTAGCACAGTGGTTAGCACTGCTGCTTCACAGCGCCAGGGACCCGGGTTCGATTCCCGGCTCGGGTCACTGTCTGTGTGGAGTTTGCACATTCTCCTCGTGTCTGCGTGGGTTTCCTCCGGGTGCTCCGGTTTCCTCCCACAGTCCAAAGATGTGCGGGTTAGGTTGATTGGCCATGCTACAAAATTGCTCCTTAATGTCCTGAGATGCGTAGGTTAGAGGGATTAGTGGGTAAATATGTAGGGATAAGGTGGTAGGGCCCTGGTGGGATTGTGGTCGGTGCAGACTCGATGGGCTGAATGGCCTCTTTCTGAACTGCAGGCTTCCTATGAGTGACGGGAAGAGGTTTGGGATTGGGATTGTGTACAGTGGGAGTGAATGGGAAGGGGTTTGGGATTGGGATTGTGTACAGTGGGAGTGAAGGGGAAGGGGTTTGGGATTGGGATTGTGTACAGTGGGAGTGAACCGGAAGGGGTTTGGGATTGTGTACAGTGGGAGTGAACGGGAAGGGGTTTGGGATTGGGATTGTGTACAGTGGGAGTGAATGGGAAGGGGTTTGGGATTGTGTACAGTGGGAGTGAACGGGAAGGGGTTTGAGTCCATTGGGATTGTGTACAGTGGGAGTGAATGGGAAGGGGATCGGGATTGTGTACAGTGGAAGTGAACGGGAAGGGGTTTGGGATTGTGTACAGTGGGAGTGAACGGGAAGGGGTTTGGGATTGGGATTGTGTACAGTGGGAGTGAACGGGAAGGGGATTGGGATTGTGTACAGTGGAAGTGAACGGGAAGGGGATTGGGATTGTGTACAGTGGGAGTGAACGGGAAGGGGATTGGGGTTGTGTACAGTGGGAGTGAACTGGAAGGGCTTTGGGATTGGGATTGTGTACAGTGGGAGTGAACGGGAAGGGGTTTGGGTCCATTGGGATTGTGTACAGTGGGAGTGAACGGGAAGGGGTTTGGGTCCATTGGGATTGTGTACAGTGGGAGTGAACAGGAAGGGGTTTGGGTCCATTGGAATTGTGTACAGTGGGAGTGAACAGGAAGGGGTTTGGGTCCATTGGGATTGTGTACAGTGGGAGTGAACGGGAAGGGGATTGGGATTGTGTACAGTGGGAGTGAACGGGAAGGGGTTTGAGTCCATTGGGATTGTGTACAGTATGAGTGAACCGGAAGGGGTTTGGGATTGTGTAGAGTGGGCGTGAAGGGGTTTGGGATTGGGATTGTATACAGTGGGAGTGAACGGGAAGGGGATTGGGATTGTGCACAGTGGGAGTCAACGGGAAGGGGTTTGGGTCCATTGGGATTGTGTACAGTGGGAGTGAACGGGAAGGGGTTTGGGTCCATTGGGATTGTGTACAGTGGGAGTGAACGGGAAGGGGTTTGGGTCCATTGGGATTGTGTACAGTGGGAGTGAACCGGAAGGGGTTTGAGTCCATTGGGATTGTGTACAGTATGAGTGAACCGGAAGGGGTTTGGGATTGTGTAGAGTGGGCGTGAACGGGAAGGGGTTTGGGATTGGGATTGTGTACAGTGGGAGTGAACGGGAAGGGTATTGGGATTGTGTACAGTAGGAGTGAACGGGAAGGGGTTTGGGATTGGGATTGTGTACAGTGGGAGTGAACGGGAAGGGGTTTGGGATTGTGTACAGTAGGAGTGAACCGGAAGGGGTTTGGGATTGTGCACAGTGGGAGTGAACGGGAAGGGGTTTGGGATTGTGTACAGTGGGAATGAACGGGAAGGGGTTTGGGATTGGGATTGTGCACAGTGGGAGTGAACGGGATGGGGATTGGGATTGTGTACAGTGGGAGTGAACGGGAAGGGGTTTGAGTCCATTGGGATTGTGTACAGTATGAGTGAACCGGAAGGCGTTTGGGATTGTGTAGAGTGGCCGTGAACGGGAAGGGGTTTGGGATTGGGATTGTATACAGTGGGAGTGAACGGGAAGGGGATTGGGATTGTGTACAGTGGAAGTGAACGGGAAGGGGATTGGGATTGTGTACAGTGGGAGTGAACGGGAAGGGGATTGGGGTTGTGTACAGTGGGAGTGAACTGGAATTGCTTTGGGATTGGGATTGTGTACAGTGGGAGTGAACGGGAAGGGGTTTGGGTCCATTGGGATTGTGTACAGTGGGAGTGAACGGGAAGGGGTTTGGGTCCATTGGGATTGTGTACAGTGGGAGTGAACAGGAAGGGGTTTGGGTCCATTGGGATTGTGTACAGTGGGAGTGAACAGGAAGGGGTTTGGGTCCATTGGGATTGTGTACAGTGGGAGTGAACGGGAAGGGGATTGGGATTGTGCACAGTGGGAGTCAACGGGAAGGGGTTTGGGTCCATTGGGATTGTGTACAGTGGGAGTGAACGGGAAGGGGTTTGGGTCCATTGGGATTGTGTACAGTGGGAGTGAACGGGAAGGGGTTTGGGTCCATTGGGATTGTGTACAGTGGGAGTGAACAGGAAGGGGTTTGGGTCCATTGGGATTGTGTACAGTGGGAGTGAACAGGAAGGGGTTTGGGTCCATTGGGATTGTGTACAGTCGGAGTGAACAGGAAGGGGTTTGGGTCCATTGGGATTGTGTACAGTGGGAGTGAACAGGAAGGGGTTTGGGTCCATTGGGATTGTGTACAGTGGGAGTGAACGGGAAGGGGATTGGGATTGTGCACAGTGGGAGTCAACGGGAAGGGGTTTGGGTCCATTGGGATTGTGTACAGTGGGAGTGAACGGGAAGGGGTTTGGGTCCATTGGGATTGTGTACAGTGGGAGTGAACGGGAAGGGGTTTGGGTCCATTGGGATTGTGTACAGTGGGAGTGAACCGGAAGGGGTTTGAGTCCATTGGGATTGTGTACAGTATGAGTGAACCGGAAGGGGTTTGGGATTGTGTAGAGTGGGCGTGAACGGGAAGGGGTTTGGGATTGGGATTGTGTACAGTGGGAGTGAACGGGAAGGGGATTGGGATTGTGTACAGTAGGAGTGAACGGGAAGGGGTTTGGGATTGGGATTGTGTACAGTGGGAGTGAACGGGAAGGGGTTTGGGATTGTGTACAGTAGGAGTGAACCGGAAGGGGTTTGGGATTGTGCACAGTGGGAGTGAACGGGAAGGGGTTTGGGATTGTGTACAGTGGGAATGAACGGGAAGGGGTTTGGGATTGGGATTGTGCACAGTGGGAGTGAACGGGATGGGGTTTGGGATTGGGATTGTGCACAGTGGGAGTGAACGGGAAGGGGTTTGGGATTGTGCACAGTGGGCGTGAACGGGAAGGGGATTGGGATTGTGACAGTGGGAGTGAACGGGAAGGGTTTTGGGTCCATTGGGATTGGTGTGCAGTAGGAGTGAACCGGAAGGGGTTTGGGATTGTGTAGAGTGGGAGTGAATGGGAAGGAGTTTGGGATTGGGATTGTGTACAGTGGGAGTGAATGGGAAGGGGATTGGGATTGTGCACAGTGGGAGTGAATGGGAAGGGGATTGGGATTGTGTACAGTGGGAGTGAATGGGAAGGGGATTGGGATTGTGTACAGTGGGAATGAACGGGAAGGGGATTGGGATTGTGTACAGTGGGAATGAACGGGAAGGGGTTTGGGATTGTGTACAGTGGGAATGAACGGGAAGGGGTTTGGGATTGTGCACAGTGGGAGTGAACAGGAAGGGGTTTGGGATTGGGATTGTGTACAGTGGGAGTGAACGGGAAGGGGTTTGGGATTGGGATTGTGTACAGTGGGAGTGAACGGGAAGGGGTTTGGGATTGGGATTGTGTACAGTGGGAGTGAACGGGATGGGGTTTAGTTAAGTCAAGGCCCTGGTGGTTAATCTCTCGCTGCCAGCTCCCAGATCCTTTACCTTGAGCATCTCGATGAGGAAGACGAGCGGCTGTGGGTCTTTCTGCAGCTGGTCCAGGTCACAGTGTCCGAGCGAATGGTGCTCATGGAGCTGTGCAATCCCACAGCAATGGCGCTGCCCCTCCAGGGGGTCCTTACCCACCGCAATGTTCCGCAAGCTCTTCGACACCATTGGGTAGACCATCACGTGCTGACAGTGAGATGGAGAGAGAGAGCTGAGTGTCAGCTCATTGGGCCGGTCAGGGGCAGAGCCAAAACTGTATTGGAAAGAGGGGGCCCTACCTTTGTGTCACACAGAAACTCTGCCACTTCCCCTTGGCGCATCGACACCACGATGGTCTCCCACACAGGCAGCTTGAACTTCTTGCCAATAATGAGCTCCATGGGCTTTCCCCGAGTCCAGCTGTCATCAATCACTGTCCTGCCCTCATTACACCTCATCGTCTTGTAGTGAAATGTGGCCTGTTACAGAGAGGGGGGAGCGGGAGCGGGGAGAGAGGGAGGGAGCGAGGAGAGGGGGAGGGAGCAGGGAGAGAGGGAGGGAGCGGGGAGAGGGAGCGGGGGAGGGAGCGGGGAGAGAGGGAGGGAGCGGGGAGAGGGAGCGGGGAGAGAGGGAGGGAGCGGGGAGAGGGAGCGGGGAGAGGGGGAGGGAGCGGGGAGAGAGGGAGGGAGCGGGGAGAGGGAGCGGGGAGAGAGGGAGGGAGCGGGGAGAGGGAGCGGGGAGAGGGGGAGGGAGAGGGGGAGCGGGCGGGGGAGAGGGAGCGGGGAGAGGGAGCGGGGAGAGGGAGCGGGGAGAGGGAGCGGGGAGAGGGGAGAGGGAGCGGGGAGAGGGTGGAGGGAGCGGGGAGAGGGGGGAGGGAGCGGGGAGAGGGGGGAGGGAGCGGGGAGAGGGGGGAGGGAGCGGGGAGAGGGGGAGGGAGCGGGGAGAGGGGGAGGGAGCGGGGAGAGGGGGGAGGGAGCGGGGAGAGGGGGAGGGAGCGGGGAGAGGGGGAGGGAGCGGGGAGAGGGGGAGGGAGCGGGGAGAGGGGGGTGGGAGAGGGGGAGGGAGCGGGGGAGGCAGCGGGGAGAGGGAGCGGGGAGAGGGAGCGGGGAGAGGGGGAGGGAGAGGGGGAGCGGGCGGGGGAGAGGGAGCGGGGAGAGGGAGCGGGGAGAGGGAGCGGGGAGAGGGAGCGGGGAGAGGGAGCGGGGAGAGGGGAGAGGGAGCGGGGAGAGGGTTGAGGGAGCGGGGAGAGGGGGGAGGGAGCGGGGAGAGGGGGGAAGGAGCGGGGAGAGGGGGGAAGGAGCGGGGAGAGGGGGAGGGAGCGGGGAGAGGGGGAGGGAGCGGGGAGAGGGGGGAGGGAGCGGGGAGAGGGGGAGGGAGCGGGGAGAGGGGGAGGGAGCGGGGAGAGGGGGAGGGAGCGGGAAGAGGGGGGAGGGAGAGGGGGAGGGAGCGGGGAGAGGGGGGAGGGAGGGGGAGAGAGCGGGGAGAGGGGGAGGGAGCGGGGAGAGGGGGAGGGAGGGAGCAAGGAGAGGGGGAGGGAGCAAGGAGAGGGGGAGGGAGCGGGGAGAGGGGGAGGGAGCGGGGAGAGGGGGAGGGAGGGGGGAGAGAGCGGGGAGAAGGGGAGGGAGCGGGGGGAGAGGGAGGGAGCGGGGAGAGGGGGAGGGAGCGGGGAGAGGGGGAGGGAGCGGGGAGAGGGGGAGGGAGCGGGGAGAGGGGGAGGGAGCGGGGAGAGGGGGAGGGAGCGGGGAGAGGGGGAGGGAGCGGGGAGAGGGGGAGGGAGCGGGGAGAGGGGGAGGGAGCGGGGAGAGGGGGAGGGAGCGGGGAGAGGGGGAGGGAGCGGGGAGAGGGGGAGGGAGCGGGGAGAGGGGGAGGGAGCGGGGAAGCGAGGGGGGGAGGCGTAGAGGGAGGGGACGAGGCGGAGAGGGAGAGTTTACTGTTGATGCCAAACATTCTGCAGCCGATATCTTTGCAACTGATCACATCTCCTGATAGGTGAAGTCACACTCGTAACGATTGCCCCGTTATAAACTCCCCGGCATGGTCACCACTGCCCGGAAAGCGTACGGCAGACTTACCTTCGTCAGCCGGGGCATCGAGTACAGCAGTTCACAGAGTGTCTGCACCCTCACACAGTGTGGAACACCCAGTCTTGGCCGGGGCATCAAGTACAGGAGTTGGGGAATCATGTTGCAGCTTTATAAACCCTTGCTTAGGCCGTGTTTGGAGTATTGTGTACAGTTCTGGCCACCACACTACCAGAAGGATGTGGAAGCTTTGGAGAGAGTGCAGAGAAGGTTCACCAGGATGTTGCCTGGTCTCGAGGGTGTCGGCTGTGAGGAGAGGTTGGATAAACTGGGATTGTTTTCACTGGGGAGACGGAGGCTGAGGGGAGACGGAGGCTGAGGGGAGACGGAGGCTGAGGGGAGACGGAGGCTGAGGGGAGACGGAGGCTGAGGGGAGACGGAGGCTGAGGGGAGACGGAGGCTGAGGGGAGACGGAGGCTGAGGGGAGACGGAGGCTGAGGGGAGACGGAGGCTGAGGGGAGACGGAGGCTGAGGGGAGACGGAGGCTGAGGGGAGACGGAGGCTGAGGGGAGACGGAGGCTGAGGGGAGACGGAGGCTGAGGGGAGACCTGGTCTACAGAATGATGAGAGGCAGAGACAGGGTGGAGAGTCAGAGGCTTTTCCCCAGGGTGGGAGTGTCAGTTACCCGGGGGGCACAGGTTCAAGGTGAGGGGGGGGAGTTTAAGGGAGATGTGCGGGGGAAGGTTTTCACGCAGAGAGCGGTGGGTGCCTGGAACGCGCTGCCGGAGGAGGTGGTGGAAGCAGGAACATTAACAACATTTAAGAGGCATCTGGATGGGTCCATGAATAGGGAGGGAATGGAGGGATACGGACCGAGTGAGGGCAGGAGGGTTTATTTCAGTTTAGTTCGGGCATCATGATCGGCACAGCCTTGGAGGGGCCGAAGGGCCTGTTCCTGTGCTGGACTGTTTGTCACAGTAACCGGCACACTGTCGCGGTGACCCCGGCGGTGACCGACACACTGTTGTGGTGACCCCGGCGGTGACCGGCACACTGTCACGGTGACCCCGGCAGTGACCGGCCACTGTCGCGGTGACCCCGGCAGTGACCGGCACACTGTCGCGGTGACCCCGGCAGTGACCGGCACACTGTCGCGGTGACCCCGGCGGTGACCGGCACACTGTCGCGGTGACCCCGGCAGTGACCGGCACACTGTCGCGGTGACCCCGGCGGTGACCGGCACACTGTCGCGGTGACCCCGGCGGTGACCGGCGCACTGTCGCGGTGACCCCGGCGGTGACCGGCACACTGTCGCGGTGACCCCGGCAGTGACCGGCACACTGTCGCGGTGACCCCGGCGGTGACCGGCACACTGTCGCGGTGACCCCGGCGGTGACCGGCACACTGTCACGGTGACCCCGGCGGTGACCGGCACACTGTCACGGTGACCCCGGCAGTGACCGGCACACTGTCACGGTGACCCCGGCAGTGAACGGCACACTGTCGCGGTGACCCGGGCAGTGACCGGCACACTGTCACGGTGACCCCGGCGGTGACCGGCACACTGTCACGGTGACCCCGGCAGTGACCGGCACACTGTCGCGGTGACCCGGGCAGTGACCGGCACACTGTCGCGGTGACCCGGCAGTGACCGGCACACTGTCGCGGTGACCCGGGCAGTGACCGGCACACTGTCGCGGTGACCCGGGCAGTGACCGGCACACTGTCGCGGTGACCCGGGCAGTAACCGACACACTGTTGTGGTGACCCAGGCAGTGACCGGCACACTGTCGCGGTGACCCGGGCAGTAACCGACACACTGTTGTGGTGACCCAGGCAGTGACCGGCACACTGTCGCGGTGACCCGGGCAGTGACCGGCACACTGTCGCGGTGACCCGGGCAGTGACCGGCACTGTCGCGGTGACCCCGGCAGTGACCGGCACACTGTTGTGGTGACCCCGGCGGTGACCGGCACACTGTCGTGGTGACCCCGGCAGTGAGCGGCACACTGTCGCGGTGACCGGCACACTGTCGCGGTGTCCCCGGCAGTGACCGGCACACTGTCGCGGTGTCCCCGGCAGTGACCGGCACACTGTCGTGGTGACCCCGGCGGTGACCGGCACGCTGTCACGGTGACCCCGGCAGTGACCGGCACACTGTTGTGGTGACCCCGGCGGTGACCGGCACGCTGTCACGGTGACCCCGGCGGTGACCGGCACACTGTCGCGGTGACCCCGGCAGTGACCGGCACACTGTCACGGTGACCCCGGCGGTGACCGGCACACTGTCGCGGTGACCCCGGCAGTGACCGGCACACTGTCACGGTGACCGGCACACTGTCACGGTGACCCCGGCGGTGACCGGCACACTGTCACGGTGACCCCGGCGGTGACCGGCACACTGTCGCGGTGACCCCGGCAGTGACCGGCACGCTGTCGCGGTGACCACCTATCCTGACCAATCAGTGTCTGTTCCCCAGCTGTCACTCAATCACTAGGACCCGCCCCTTATTCAAATCAAACCCCGCCCCCTTTCCATTGCCCAGCTCCGGTCCAATCACATCGCTCAGCGCCACTGACAGACTGAGGCGCCGACCAATCCGGACAGGCCCGCTGTCCGCTGCCCAATCAGGGCCGCCTCCCATTCCAGCCAATCACCATCCCCGCCCGTCCGATTGACATCCGCCCGGGCCAATCAGAAAGCGGTACCAGCCCGTAGCCCCGCCCCTGCCCGGTGACGCGCGCGAGGCTGACCAATGGGAGCCGCGCCCGCCAGCCCGCGCCCTCTCTGATTGGCCCGCTGACTCCGAGCGCGGGTGGTGGCGGCCAATGGGAGCGGAGGGGAGGCGGGCCCGCCCTCCGCCCGCGGCCGTTATCGGAGCGCGAGGCCGGAGCGGGGCGAGGCGAGCCTGAGCCTCGGGGCCGCCCGGCTTCACCTTGGTGCCGTCCGAGAAGTCGGGGAGGTCGCCGCTGCCGACGTGGAGGATCCGCTTCTTGATGCCGTCCGCCTCCATCATCAGAGCCCGCTCCGCCATCTTGCTCCTCTCCTCCTCCCCGGCCGCTCGGCCTCCCGTTTCTTTCAGCGCCGGCCCGGGTTCGGCAATTCCCGGAGCTTTCCGGCCGCCCGAGCCGGCCCGACGTCACACGCAGAGGCTGGCTCCGCCCCCATCGCTCTGTTACGTCTCACGCAGAGGCTGGCTCCGCCCCCATCGCTCTGTTACGTCTCACGCAGAGGCTGGCTCCGCCCCCATCGCTCTGTTACGTCTCACGCAGAGGCTGGCTCCGCCCGCATTGCTCTGTTACGTCAGACGCAGAGGCTGGCTCCGCCCGCATCGCTCTGTTACGTCTCACGCAGAGGCTGGCTCCCCCCCCCCCATCGCTCTGTCACGTCACACGCAGAGGCTGGCTCCGCCCAGAGCCCTATTATTACGTCAGACGCACCCGCTGTCCCCGCACACAATCGTTTTGTGACGTCAGGCGCACCAGCTGGCCCTGCCCGTTATACCGTTTATACGTCATACGTAACGTCTGGCCCCGCCCCCTGGCGTTACGCTGCCGTGTGCCCAGTGCACCATGGGTAGAAGGGCCAGTCTCACCCAGAGACCCACACTGAGGGCCCTTCAGCCCATCCCCTCCATGTGGGACAGCATCTCACATCTATTCTAATCCCATTCTCCTCCCGAATTGTGACCGAGGGCATTTCAGGTGCTCATCTACACACTTGTTAATTGTTGAGTTAAACATGGACAACAGGAGGAGGCCATTCAGCCCTTCCAGCCTGCTCCACCATTCACTTTGATCATTGCATCATTGGCTGATCATCGAGTTCAATATCAGAGAACATTACAGCGCAGTACAGGCCCTTTGGCCCTCGATGTTAAGACCCATAGAACCATAGAAAATTACAGCTCAGAAACAGGCCTTTTGGCCCTTCTTGTCTGTGCCGAACCATTTTATGCCTCGTCCCACTGACCTGCACTTGGACCATATCCCTCCACACCCCTCTCATCCATGAACCCGTCCAAGTTTTTCTTAAATGTTAAAAGTGACCCCGCATTTACCACTTTATCCGGCAGCTCATTCCACACTCCCACCACTCTCTGCGTGAAGAAGCCCCCCCCCTAATATTCCCTTTAATCTTTTCTCCTTTCACCCTTAACCCATGCCCTCTGGTTTTTTTCTCCCCTAGCCTCAGCGGAAAAAGCCTGCTTGCATTCACTCTATCTATACCCATCAAAATCTTATACACCTCTATCAAATCTCCCCTCATTCTTCTACGCTCCAGGGAATAAAGTCCCAACCTAATCAATCTCTCTGTAACTCAGCTTCTCAAGTCCCGGCAGCATCCTTGTGAACCTTCTCTGCACTCTTTCAATCTTATTTACATCCTTCCTGTAACTAGGTGACCAAAACTGTACACAATACTCCAAATTCGGCCTCACCAATGCCTTATATAACCTTGATGTGGAGATACCGGCGTTGGACTGGGGTAAACACAGTAAGAAGTTTAACAACATCAGGTTAAAGTCCAACAGGTTTATTTGGTAGGCTACCAAATAAACCTGTTGGACTTTAACCTGGTGTTGTTAAACTTCTTATTATATAACCTTACCATAACACTCCAACTTTTATACTCGATACTCCGATTTATAAAGGCCAATGTACCAAAGGCACTCTTTACGACCCTATCCACCTGTGACGTCACTGTTAGGGAATTCTGTACCTGTATTCCCAGATCCCTCTGTTCAACTGCACTCTTCAGAGTCCTACCATTTACCCTGTACGTTCTACTTTGGTTTGTCCTTCCAAAGTGCAATATCTCACACTTGTCTGCGTTAAATTCCATTTGCCATTTTTCAGCCCATTTTTCTAGTTGGTCCAAATCCCTCTGCAAGCTTTGAAAACCTTCCTCACTGTCCACTACACCTCCAATCTTTGTATCATCAGCAAACTTGCTGATCCAATTTACCACATTATCATCCAGATCATTGATATAGATGACAAACAACAATGGACCCAACACCGATCCCTGCGGCACACCACTAATCACAGGCCTCCACTCAGAGAAGCAATCCTCCACAACCACTCTCTGGCTTCTTCCATTGAGCCAGTGTCTTATCCAATTTACTACCTCCCCATGTATACCTAGCGACTGAACCTTCCTAACTAACCTCCCATGAGGGACCTTGTCAAAGGCCTTGCTGAAATCCAGGTAGACAACATCCACCGCCTTCCCTTCATCCACTTTCCTGGTAACCTCCTCGAAAAACTCTAATAGATTGGTCAAACATGACCTACCACGCACAAAGCCATGTTGACTCTCCCTAATAAGTCCCTGTCTATCCAAATATTTGTAGATCCTATCCCTTATCACACCTTCCAATAACTTGCCCACCACCGACGTCAAACTTACTGGCCGATAATTTCCCGGATTTCTTTTGGAACCTTTTTTAAACAACGGAACAACATGAGCCACCCTCCAATCATCCGGCACCTCCCCCGTGAATACTGACATTTTAAATATGTCTGCCAGGGCCCCTGCAAGTTCAACACTAGCTTCCCTCAAGGTCCGTGGGAATACCCTGTCCGGTCCTGGGGATTTATCCACTCTGATTTGCCTCAAGACAGCGAGCACCTCCTCCCCTTTAATCTGTAAAGGTTCCATGGCCTCCCTACCAGTTTGCCCTATTTCCGTAGACTCCATGCCCGTTTCCTCAGTAAATACGGATGCAAAAAAACCATTTAGTATCTCCCCCATCTCTTTTGGTTCCATACACAGTCTACCACTCTGGTCTTCAAGAGGACCAATTTTATCCCTCACTATCCTTTTGCTCCTAACATACCTATAGAAGCTCCTTGGATTTTCCTTCACTCTGTCTGCCAAAGCAAACTCATGTCTTCTTTTAGCCCTCCTGATTTCCCTCTTAAGTAGCTTCTTGCACTTTTTATACTCCTCGAGCATCTGATGTGTTCCTTGCTGCCTGTACATTTCATACAACTCTCTCTTCCTCTTAATCAGTGTTACAATCTCCCTCGAGAACCAAGGTTCCTTATTCCTATTTACTTTGCCTTTAATCCTGACAGGAACATACAAACTCTGCACTCTCAAAATTTCTCCTTTGAAGGCCTCCCACTTTCCATTTACATCCTTACCAGAGAACAGCCTGTGCCAATCCACACTTCCCAGATCCCTTCTCATTTCATCAAATTTGGCCTTTTTCCAGTTCAGAACTTCAACCCGAGGACCAGATCTATCCTTATCCACGATCAGGTTGAAACTAATGGCATTATGATCACTGGATCCAAAGTGTTCCCTCACACTCACATCCATCACCTGCCCTAACTCCTTTCCCAATAGGAGATCCAATATCGCATCCTCTCTAGTTGGCACCTCTATATACTGATGTAGAAAATTCTCCTGAACACATTTTACAAACTCTACCCCATCTAAACCTTTGACAGTATGCGAGTCCCAATCTATATGTGGAAAATTAAAATCCCCTACTATCACAACTTTGTGTTTCTTGCAGTTGTCAGCTATCTCTACGCTGATTTGCTCCTCCAATTCTCGCTGACTATTGGGTGGTCTATAATACAAGCCCATTAATGTGGTCATACCTTTCCTGTTTCTCAGCTCCACCCATAGGGCCTCTGTAGACAAGCTCCCTAATCTATCCTGCCTGAGTACCGCTGTAACATTTTCCCTGACCAACAATGCCACCCCCCCCCCACCTTTTATCCCTCTGCCTCTATCCCGCCTGAAACATTGGAACCCTGGAACATTGAGCTGCCAGTCCTGCCCCTCCTGTAGCCAAGTTTCACTAATGGCTATAATGTCATATTTCCATGTGTCTATCCATGCCTTCAGCTCATCTGCCTTCCCCACAATACTCCTGGCATTGAAATAGACACACCTCAAAAAATTATTTCCACCACACTCTACACTTCCATTTGTGATTTTGCTTGAACTAACCTGTCTTTTTACCCCTGCTCCACTATCTGCTGTGGCACTCTGGTTCCCATCCCCCTGCAAATCTAGTTTAAACGCTCCCCAATAACACTAGCAAATCTCCCTGCAAGTAGTTTAGGTGTAACCCGTCTCTCTTGTACAGGTCCCACCTGCCCCAGAAGAGGTCCCAATGATCCAAGAATTGGAAACCCTGCCCCCTACACCAGTTCCTCAGCCATGTGTTTATCCGCCCAAGCATCCTACTCCTGCCCTCACTGGCATGTTGTGCCGACCAGTGAAACCAATCTAAAGCCCCTCTAATCTACACTATTCCAATATCATCCATATGTTTATCCAATGACCATTTGAATGCTCTTAATGTTGACGAGTCCACTACTGCTGCAGGCAGGGCATTCCACGCCCTTACTACTCTCTGAGTAAAGAACCTACCTCTGACAGCTGTCCTATATCTCTCACCCCTCAATTTAAAGCTATGTCCCCTCGTGCTAGCCATCACCATCCGAGGAAAAAGGCTCTCACTATCCACCCTATCTAATCCTCTGAGCATCTTGTATGCCTCTATTAAGTCACCTCTTAACCTTCTTCTCTCTAACGAAAACAACCTCAAGCCCCTCAGCCTTTCCTCATACGATTTTCCCACCATACCAGGCAACATCCTGGTAAATCTCCTCTGCACCCTTTCCAACACTTCCACATCCTTCCTATAATGCGGCGACCAGAACTGTACGCAATACTCCAAATGCGGCCGCACCAGAGTTTTGTACAGCTGCAACATGACCTCCTGGCTCCGAAACTCAATCCCTCTACCAATAAAAGCTAACACACCGTACGCCTTCTTAACAACCCTATCAACCTGGGTGCCAACTTTCAGGGATCTATGCACATGGACACCAAGATCTCTCTGTTCATCCACACTACCAAGTATCTTACCATTAGCCCAGTACTCTGTATTCCTGTTACTCCTTCCAAAGTGAATCACCTCACACTTTTCCGCATTAAACTCCATTTGCCACCTCTCAGCCCAGCTCTGCAGCTTATCTATGTCCCTCTGTAACCTGCCACTTCCCTCTGCACTGTCCACAACTCCACCGACTTTAGTGTCATCCGCAAATTTACTAACCCATCCTTCTACGCCCTCATCCAGGTCATTAATAAAAATGACAAACAGCAGTGGCCCCAAAACAGATCCTTGCGGTACACCACTAGTAACTGAACTCCAGGATGAACATTTCCCATCAACCACCACCCTTTGTTTTCTTACAGCTAGCCAATTCCTGATCCAAACCGCTAAATCACCCTCAATCCCATGTGTCCGTATCTTCTGCAATAGCTTACCATGGGGAACCTTATCAAACGCTTTGCTGAAATCCATATACACCACATCAACCGCTTTACCCTCATCCACCTCTTTGGTCACCTTCTCAAAGAACTCAATAAGGTTTGTGAGGCACGACCTACCCTTCACAAAACCGTGCTGACTATCCCTAATCAAATTATTCCTTTTTAGGTGATTATAAATCCTATTTCTTATAATCCTTTCCAAAACTTTGCCCACAACAGAAGTAAGGCTCACCGGTCTATAATTACCAGGGTTGTCCCTACTCCCCTTCTTGAACAAGGGGACAACATTTGCTATCCTCCAGTCTTCTGGCACTGTTCCCGTAGACAATGACGACACAAAGATCAAAGCCAAAGGCTCTGCAATCTCCTCCCTAGCCTCCCAGAGAATCCTGGGATAAATCCCATCCGGCCCAGGGGACTTATCTATTTTTACCCTTTCCAGAATTGCTAACACCTCCTCCTTATGAACCTCAATCCCATCCAGTCCAACAGCCTGCATCTCAGTATTCTCCTCGACAACATTGTCATTATCCTGAGCCCTCCTCCCCCTGCCCCTCCCCCTCCATCCCCCCGCCACCCCCATCCCCCCGCCACCCCCATCCCCCCTCCCCCCACCACCCCCTCCCCCCCTCTCCCTCCATCCCCCCGCCACCCCCATCCCCCCTGTCCCCATCCCCCATATCCCTCGATCCCTTTAGCCCCAAGAGCTCTATCCACGAAGAATCCTTCCAGTGCAAAAGGAGGCTATTCGGCCCACTGAGTCTGGACCAACCACAATCCCACCTTATCCCCGTAACCTCACTTATTTACCCCACTAATCCCACTACCCTACACATCCTGGGACATTAAGGGGCAATTTAGCGTGGTCAATCCACCTAACCTGCACATCTTTGGACTGTGGGAGGAAACCGGAGCACCCGGAGGAAACCCACGCAGACACGGGGAGAACGTGCAGACTCCGCACAGTCACCCAAGGCTGGAATTGAAACAGTGAGGCAGCAGTGCTAACCATAAACCATAATTCTGTGCACCCCAATCATATCCCCTCAGCCTTCTCTGCTCCAAGGAAAACATCCCCAGCGTAACCAGCCTCTCTTCGTAGCTAAAATACTCCAGCCTAGGTCGTATGCTGGTGAATCTCCTCTGCACCCTCTCCAGTGCAATCACATCCTTCCTATATCGAGGCGACCAGAACTGTACACAGTGCTCCAGCTGTGTCCTAACCAGTGTTTTATACAGCTCCATCAGACCCTCCTGCTCTGATATCCAATGTCTTGGCGAATAAAGACGTGTCCCATACGCCTCATAACCACCTTATCCACCTGGCCTGCTGCCTTCGGGGATCTATGGACACGTACCCCAAGTCCCTCTGGTCCTCTGTGTTGGCATCCAACCATTCATTGTGTATTCCATACACACGGCACGGTAGCACAGTGGTTCGCACTGCTGCCTCACAGCTCCAGGGACCTGGGTTCGATTCCCGGCTTGGGTCACTGTCTGTGTGGAGTTTGCACATTCTCCTCGTGTCTGCGTGGGTTTCCTCCGGGTGCTCCGGTTTCCTCCCACAGTCCAAAGATGTGCGGGTTAGGTTGATTGGCCATGCTAAAATTGCCCCTTAGTGTCCTGGGATGCGTAGGTTAGCGGGATTAGTGGGTAAAATATGTAGGGATATGGGGGTAGGGTCTGGGTGGGATTGTGGTCGGTGCAGACTCGATGGGCCAAATGGCCTCTTTCTGCACTGTAGGGATTCTATTCCCCTACCATGTTAGTCCTCCCGAAATGCACCTCACACTCTTCAGGGTTAAATTCCATTTGCCGCAGCTCTGTCCATCTGACCAGCCTGTCGATATCACCCTGTCATCCAAGCCTTTCCTCCTCTCTGTTTACCACACCACCAATGTTCCTGTCATCCACAAACTTACTGATCATACCCCCACATTCACATCCAGATCATTAATATACATTACAAATAGCAAGGGACATTGACACAGTGGTTAGCACTGCTGCCTCACAGCGCCAGGGACCCGGGTTCGATTCCCGGGGGCACGGTAGCACAGTGGTTAGCACTGCTGCCTCACAGCGCCAGGGTTCCAGGTTCGATTCCAGCCTCGGGTCACTGTCTGTGTGGAGTCTGCACATTCTCCTCGTGTCTGCGTGGGTTTCCTCCGGGTGCTCCGGTTTCCTCCCAGGGTCCAAAGATGTGCGGGTTAGGTTGATTGGCCGTGCTAAATTGACCCTAGTGTCAGGGAGATTAGCAGGGTACACGTGTAGATGTTGGGGGTAGGGCCTGGGTGGGATTGTGGTTGGTACAGACTCAATGGGCCAAATGGCCTCCCTCTGTACTGTAGGGATGCTGTGATTCTATGACCCAGCACCGATCCCTGCGGTACACCACTGGACACAGGCTTCCAGTCACAAAAGCAACCTTCGATCCTCGACCTCTTACCACTGAGCCAATTGTGGATCCAAATTGCCCTGGGTCCCGTGGGATCTTACCTTCCCTGGGATCGATTCCCAGCTTGGGTCACTGTCTGTGCGGAGTCTGCACATTCTCCCCGTGTCTGCGTGGGTTTCCTCCGGGTGCTCCGGTTTCCTCCCACAGTCCAAAGATGTGCGGGTTAGGTGGATTGGCCAGGTTAAATTGCCCCTTAGTGTCAGGAGGATTATCAGGGGAAATGAGGGTTATGGGAATAGGACCTGGGTGGGATTGTGGTCGGCACAGCCTTGATGGGCCGAATGGCCTCCTTCTGTACTGTCGGGATTCTATGAAAACCCATACTGAAGTCCATACTCCATCAACTGCACTGCTCTCATCTACACATCTGCTCACCTCCTCGAAAAGTCAATCAAATTTGTTCGATATGATCTCCCCCTGACAAAACCATGTGGCCTATCCTCGATTAATCCCTCCTGCTCCAACTGGAGATTAATTCTCTCTCTCAGAATTTTTTGTAATAATTTCCCTGCCACTGATAGATTCACTGGTCTGTAATCACCTGGCTTTTTCTTCCATTCTTGAATAACGATCCCACATTAGCTGTCCTCCAGTCCTCAGGCACCTCTCCTGTGGCCAGAGGGGGTTTGAAAATTAGCCTCAGGGTTCCTGCAATCTCCCCCCTTGCCACCCACAGCAGCCTGAGATACATCTCATCTGGGCCTGGGGACCTATCCACTTTTAAAGACTGTTAAACCCAGTAACACCTCCCCCCTCTCAATGCTAATCTCGTTCAATTATATCACAGTTACCCTGGGGTCAATAACCAGGGGCAGAGATTTATGGTAAGGGGGCAGGAGGTTCAGAGGGGATTTGAGGGAACCATTTTCACCCCGAGGGTGGTGTGAACCTGGAACTCTGCCTGAAAAGGTGGGAGAGGTGGAGGGAACACTCACAATGATTAAGAAGGTGTTTAGATGAGCAGTTGAGACGCTGTAGTGTACAAGGTCTTGGATCAAGTGATTTGTTTTATTATTGTTACATGTATTAACATACAGTGAAAAGTATTGTTTCTTGCGCGCTATACAGACAAAGCATACCGTTCATAGAGAAGGAAATGAGAGTGTGCAGAATGTAGTGTTACAGTCATAGCTAGGGTGTAGAGAAAGATCAACTTAATGCGAGGTCGGTCCATTCAAAAGTCTTGACGGCAGCAGCAGGGAAGAAGCTGTTCTTGAGTCGGTTGGTACGTGACCTCAGACTTTTGTATCTTTTACCCGACTGAAGAAGGTGGAAGAGAGAATGTCCGGGGGTGCGTGGGGTCCTTGATTATGCTGGCTGCTTTTCCCCGAGGCAGCGGGAAGTGTAGACAGAGTCAATGGATGGGAGGCTGGTTTGCGTGATGGATTGGGCTACATTCACGACCTTTTGTAGTTCCTTGCGGTCTTGGGCAGAGCAGGAGCCCCAGACCGAGCTGTGATACATCCAGAAAGAATGCTTTCTATGGGGCATCTGTAAAAGTTGGTGAGAGTCGTAGCTGACATGCCGAATTTCCTTAGTCTTCTGAGAAAGTAGAGGCGTTGGTGGGGTTTTCTTAACTATAGTGTCGGCGTGGGTGCTGGGAAGTGTTGGGAATGGGATTCGAATAGATGGATGCCACATAGATGATGAGTTGAAGGGCTTCTTTTTGTAATGTGATAAGCACTTGCAATAAACACCAACTTTCTATTTCACTTTCTAGTACTTGCTGTATCTGCATACTAATGTTTTCTGATTCACGGACCAGTGGCCATTTAAGCCACTTTATACTCTAGCACCTGCCAAATCTTTACCCACTCAATTAACCTGCTCTGGCAGGCCCCCTCCCCCATCTCAGCGCTCAAGACCTCCCAACCCCATCCCCAGCTCTCACAGCTGTGCCAACAACCCTCCATCTGCTCGCAGCTTCAGCCGCAACATGCCACCCCCCCGCCCCCTCACATTTTCACGCTGATCCCAAAATGGTGGCAGTGGCGTAGTATTGTTGGTGAGCTCGCAATCCATTGACCACGGCTAATGTTCCGGGGACCCGGGTTCGAATCCCGCCACGGCAGATGGTGGAATTTGAATTCGATAAAAAAAATCTGGGATTAGGAATCTGCTGATGACCCATTGTCGGAAAAACCCATCTGGTTCACTAATGTCCTTTAGGGAAGGAAATCTGCCGTCCTTACCCGGTCTGGCCTACATGTGACTCCAGAGCCACAGCAATGTGGTTGACTCTCAACTGCCCTCCAGGGGCAACAAGGGATGGGCAATAAATGCTGACCCAGCCGGGGACGCCCGTGTCCCACGGATGAATAAGTTAAAATATGAAAGGTTGACATCTCTAATGATGGGATATTTTGAGAGAGCGGTTAATGAAGGAAGCAGTTTCCTGGGATTTATTACCAGGAGGACAGAGTACAAGAACAAGGAGGCTGTGTGAAACGTGTATAAAACACTGGGTCAGCCTCAGCTGGGGCAGTGTGTGCCGTTCTGGACCCCGCTCCTTGGGAAGGATGGGGAGGGTTTGGACAGAGTGCGGAAATAGATTGACGGGAATGTTTCCAGGGATGAGGGAGTTCAGTGACGGGGAGAGATCGGAGAAGCCAGGACTGTTCTCCTCGGGGGAGGGGAGGGCGCGAGGGGGAGATTCGATCGAGGGGTTCAGAATCACGAGGGGGGGGAGGGAGGGAGAAAGCGTTCCCATTGGTGGAAGGGCCGGGGAAGCAGAGGGACGCGGATTGAGGGTGAATGAAGCGAGGGTGAGACAGGGAGAGAGTTTCTCACCCGGCGAGTGGTTAGGATGTGGAATGGACTGTCTGAGTGTGTGGAGGAGACCAGCTCGATCCAGACTCTCCCAAAGGGAATCCGATCCTGATCCGGAAAGGGAGAGTGGGCAGGGATACGGGGAGGCAGCCCCGGGGAGGGGGGGCAAGTGGGACTGGGTAAGCTGCTCTCAAGAGGGCCAGCACAGAAGTGATGGGCTGAATGGCCACTTTGTGCAATATAGCCAGTCACAGAGGCCCAGGTACTGCAGTGTCCCACCCCCTCACTCCTTCAACAACCAAACCCAGGCTTTCCAAAAACATTACTCCAACTGGGGCCTCGTTGTTGGGGTTGAGGCCGGCAATGTTCCTGGTTTTCCCCAACCCCCACCGGAACACAGGTGGAAGGAGAGAGAGGGAGAGAGACAGAGAGAGACAGAGAGACACAGAGAGAGACAGAGAGAGAGAGAGAGACAGAGAGAGAGACAGAGAGAGACAGAGAGAGACAGAGAGAGAGAGACAAAGAGAGAGAGAGACAGAGAGAGAGAGACAAAGAGAGAGAGAGGGAGAGAGAGAGGGGGAGAGAGAGAGACAGAGACAGAGAGAGAGAGACAGAGAGAGAGAGAGACAGAGAGAGAGACAGAGAGAGAGGGAGAGAGAGGGAGAGAGAGACAGAGAGAGAGACAAAGAGAGAGACAGAGAGAGAGGGAGAGGGGGAGAGAGAGAGGGGGAGAGAGAGAGACAGAGAGAGAGAGAGAGACAGAGAGAGAGACAGAGAGAGAGAGGGAGAGAGAGAGACAGAGAGAGAGAGAGACAGAGAGAGAGAGACAAAGAGAGAGAGAGACAGAGAGAGAGGGAGAGAGAGAGAGAGGGGGAGAGAGAGAGAGAGGGGGAGAGAGAGAGGGGGAGAGAGAGAGAGAGAGAGAGAGACAGAGAGAGAGAGACAGAGAGAGAGAGACAGAGAGAGAGACAGAGAGAGGGAGACAGAGAGGGAGACAGAGAGACAGCGAGAGAGACAGAGAGAGAGACAGAGAGAGAGAGAGAGAGAGACAGAGAGAGAGAGAGGGAGACAGAGAGGGAGACAGAGAGACAGCGAGAGAGACAGAGAGAGAGACAGAGAGAGAGAGAGAGAGAGACAGAGAGAGGGAGAGAGAGACAGAGAGAGAGAGACAGAGAAAGAGAGACAAAGAGAGGGAGAGAGACAGAGAGAGGGAGAGAGAGAGAGACAGAGAGAGAGACAGAGAGAGAGAGAGACAGAGAGAGGGAGAGAGAGAGACAGAGAGAGAGAGACGGAGAGAGAGACAGAGAGAGAGAGAGACAGAGAGAGACAAAGAGGGAGAGAGAGACAAAGAGAGGGAGAGAGAGAGAGAGACAGACAGAGAGTCATAGAGGTTTACAGCATGGAAACAGGCCCTTCGGCCCAACTTGTCCATGCTGCCCTTTTTTTAAACCCCTAAGCTAGTCCCAATTGCCCGCATTTGTCCCATATCCCTCTATACCCATCGTACCCATGTAACTGTCTAAATGCTTCTTAAAAGACAAAATTGTACCCGCCTCTACTACTGCCTCTGGCAGCTCGTTCCAGACACTCACCACCCTCTGTGTGAAAAAATTGCCCCTCTGGACACTTTTGTATCTCTCCCCTCTCACCTTAAACCTATGCCCTCTAGTTTTAGACTCCCCTACCTTTGGGAAAAGGAAGAGAGAGAGGTGAGAGAGATAGAGAGAGGGAGAGACAGAGAGAAGGAGCGAGAGACAGAGAGAGAGACAGACAGAGAGAGTGACAGAGAGGGAGAGATAGAAAGTGACAGAGAGAGAGAGAGATAGTGGCCAAAATGTAGGGTGGTGAGGATTGAGTCTCAGTCTGCTTGAGGAGGCGGGGAAGGCGGAGTGGGGGGGCGTTGAATTCCTCCTTGCGCAGACTGGGGGAGTGTCTCTTTAAGGGTGAGGGCAGGGTGAGCGATTCCCCTTTAAGAGGCGGCTGGCTGACTGGAGTTAGCTGTAGGGACTCCGAGTCGGGAGGTGGCAGGCTCGGGCTGGGGTGCTGTTTAAATGGCCAGCAGCTGAGGGCGGCCTTCCTCTTCCTGACTCTCTGACATCCTTGTTCCTGTCGCTGGGACAATCATCGCCATTACCAGACTCCGAGTTCCTCCCCGGGGTCTCCCGTGATCCCCCCCGGGACTTGCAACCCCACCCTGCCTGAGTGCCACAGGACACACTCATCCCGCAGCCCCTCAGCCAGTCACCCTCACTCCCCCTCCTCCCTCTCTCCCCTACCCCCCCATTCTCTCTCTCTCTCTCGCTCCGCCCTGACCCTTCCACACTCTCTCTCTCTTGGGAGACGGAGCTCACCATGGCGGAAGCGGAGAAACTCAACATTGATTCCATCATCGGACGTCTGCTGGAAGGTAGACTGGACGGAGGGGGAGGGGAGGGGGTCGGGGGGAGGGAGAGGGGGGAGGGGGGAAGGGGAGGGGGGAGGGGGGAAGGGGAGGGGACGGGAGGGGGGGTGGAGCACTTGCGACCCTCACATTCTTCACATTCTCTCTCTCTCTCTCTGCCACCTCCCCTATATTAAGCCGATCTTTCTCTACACCCGAGCTACTGAAACACGACACTCTGGTCCCCCTCTTTTCCTTCTCCCCTAGTACTCTATGAACGGTATGCTTTCTCTGGATAGCGCGCAAGAAACAATACTTTTCCCTGTATCCCAATACACGTGAAAATAATAAATCAAATCACTGTCTCAGTTCAGACAACGAGTCGTTTAGACTCGAAATGTTGGCTCCATTCACTCCCTGCTGAGAGAGAGGGGGACGCAGAGAGAGGGAGAGAGAGGGACGCAGAGAGAGAGGGAGGGGGACGCAGAGAGAGAGAGGGGGACGCAGAGAGAGGGAGAGAGGGGGACGCAGAGAGAGAGAGAGGGGAGAACGCAGAGAGAGAGAGGGGACGCAGAGAGAGAGAGAGAGGGGGACGCAGAGAGAGAGGGGGACGCAGAGAGAGAGAGAGAGGGGGACGCAGAGAGAGAGAGGGGGACGCAGAGAGAGGGAGAGAGGGGGACGCAGAGAGAGGGGGACGCAGAGAGAGAGAGAGAGGGGGACGCAGAGAGAGAGAGAGGGGAGAACGCAGAGAGAGAGAGGGGGACGCAGAGAGAGAGAGGGGGACGCAGAGAGGGGGACGCAGAGAGAGAGAGAGAGGGGGACGCAGAGAGAGAGAGAGAGGGGGACGCAGAGAGAGAGAGAGGGGGGGACGCAGAGAGAGAGAGAGGGGGACGCAGAGAGAGAGAGGGGAGAACGCAGAGAGAGAGAGAGAGGGGGACGGAGAGAGAGAGAGAGGGGAGAACGCAGAGAGAGAGAGGGGGACGCAGAGAGAGAGAGGGGGACGCAGAGAGAGAGAGGGGGACGCAGAGAGAGAGAGGGGGACGCAGAGAGAGAGAGAGGGGAGAACGCAGAGAGAGAGAGGGGGACGCAGGAGAGAGAGAGAGGGGACGCAGAGAGAGAGAGAGGGGGACGCAGAGAGAGAGAGAGAGAGGGGGACGCAGAGAGAGAGAGAGGGGGACGCAGAGAGAGAGAGGGGGACGCAGAGAGAGAGAGGGGGACGCAGAGAGAGAGAGGGGGACGCAGAGAGAGAGAGAGGGAGAACGCAGAGAGAGAGAGGGGGGACGCAGAGAGAGAGAGAGAGGGGGACGCAGAGAGAGAGAGAGGGGGACGCAGAGAGAGAGAGAGAGAGGGGGATGCAGAGAGAGAGAGAGGGGAGAACGCAGAGAGAGAGAGGGGGACGCAGAGAGAGAGAGGGGGACGCAGAGAGAGAGAGAGGGGGACGCAGAGAGAGAGAGAGAGAGGGGGGACGCAGAGAGAGAGAGAGAGGGGGACGCAGAGAGAGAGAGACGCAGAGAGAGAGAGAGGGACGCAGAGAGAGAGAGGGGGACGCAGAGAGAGAGAAGGGGACGCAGAGAGAGAGAGGGGGACGCAGAGAGAGAGAGAGGGGGACGCAGAGAGAGAGAGAGAGGGGGACGCAGAGAGAGAGTGAGAGGGGGACGCAGAGAGAGAGAGAGGGGGACGCAGAGAGAGAGAGGGGGACGCAGAGAGAGAGAGGGGGACGCAGAGAGAGAGAGAGGGACGCAGAGAGAGAGAGGGGGACGCAGAGAGAGAGAGGGGGACGCAGAGAAAGAGAGGGGGACGCAGAGAGAGAGAGGGACGCGAGAGAGAGAGGGTAGGACGCAGAGAGTGAGAGGGGTACGCAGAGAAAGAGAGGGGGACGCAGAGAGAGAGGGACGCAGAGAGAGAGAGAGGGACGCAGAGAGAGAGAGGGGACGCAGAGAGAGAGAGGGGGACGCAGAGAGAGAGGGGGACGCAGAGAGAGAGAGGGGGACGCAGAGAGAGAGAGGGGGACGCAGAGAGAGAGAGGGGGACGCAGAGAGAGAGAGGGGGACGCAGAGAGAGAGAGGGGGACGCAGAGAAAGAGAGGGGGACGCAGAGAGAGAGAGGGACGCAGAGAGAGAGAGAGAGGGGAGGACGCAGAGAGTGAGAGAGAGAGGGATGCAGAGAGAGAGAGGGGAACGCAGAGAGAGAGAGAGAGGGGGACGCAGAGAGAGAGGGGGACGCGGAGAGGGGGAACGTAGAGAAAGAGAGAGGGACGCAGAGAGAGAGAGAGGGGGACGCAGAGAGAGAGAGAGGGGGACACAGAGAGAGAGAGAGGGGGACGCAGAGAGAGAGAGGGGGACGCAGAGAGAGAGAGAGGGGGACGCAGAGAGAGAGAGAGAGGGGGAAGCAGAGAGAGAGAGGGGGGGACGCAGAGAGAGAGAGGGGGACGCAGAGAGGGGAGAGGGGGACGCAGAGAGAGAGAGGGGGACGCAGAGAGAGAGAGGGGGACGCAGAGAGAGAGAGGGGGACGCAGAGAGAGAGGGGGACGCAGAGAGAGAGAGGGGGACGCAGAGAGAGAGAGGGGGACGCAGAGAGAGAGAGGGGGGACGCAGAGAGAGAGAGGGGGACGCAGAGAGAGAGAGGGGACGCAGAGAGAGAGAGGGGGACGCAGAGAGAGAGAGAGGGGGACGCAGAGAGAGAGAGAGGGGGACGCAGAGAGAGAGAGGGGGACGCAGAGAGAGAGAGAGAGGGGGACGCAGAGAGAGAGAGGGGACGCAGTGAGAGAGAGAGAGAGGGGGACGCAGAGAGAGAGAGGGGGATGCAGAGAGAGAGAGAGAGGGGGACGCAGAGAGAGAGAGGGGGACGCAGTGAGAGAGAGAGAGAGGGGGACGCAGAGAGAGAGAGGGGACGCAGAGAGAGAGAGGGGGACGCAGAGAGAGAGAGGGGGACGCAGAGAGAGAGAGGGGGACGCAGAGAGAGAGAGGGGGACGCAGAGAGGAGAGAGAGAGGGACGCAGAGAGAGGGAGAGAGAGGGGGACGCAGAGAGAGAGAGAGGTTACGCAGAGAGAGGGGTACGGAGAGAGAGAGCGAGGGGGATGCAGAGAGAGAGAGAGGGACAGAGAGAGAGAGAGAGAGGGGGACGTAGAGGGAGAGGGGGGCGTAGAGAGAGAGAGAGGGGGACGCAGAGAGAGGGAGAGGGGGACGCAGAGAGAGGGAGAGGGGGACGCAGAGAGAGGGAGAGGGGGACGCAGAGAGAGGGAGAGGGGGACGCAGAGAGGGGGACAGAGAAAGAGGGAGAGGGGGACAGAGAGAGAGAGAGGGGGACGCCGAGACAGAGAGAGGGGGACGCAGAGAGAGGGAGAGGGGGACAGAGAGAGAGGGAGAGGGGGACAGAGAGAGAGGGAGACGGGGGGACAGAGAGAGAGGGAGAGGGGGACAGAGAGAGAGGGAGAGGGGGGGACAGAGAGAGAGGGAGAGGGGGACGCAGAGAGAGAGAGAGAGAGGGGGACAGAGAGAGAGGGAGAGGGGGACAGAGAGAGAGAGAGGGGAACGCAGGGAGAGGGAGAGGGGGACAGAGAGAGAGGGAGAGGGGGACAGAGAGAGAGGGAGAGGGGAACGCAGAGAGAGAGAAGGGGGGACAGAGAGTGAGAGAGAGGGGGATGCAGAGAGAGAGAGAGGGGGACGCAGAGAGAGAGGGGGACGCAGAGAGAGAGAGAGAGGGGGACGCAGGGAGAGGGACAGTGAGAGAGAGAGAGAGGGGGACGCAGAGAGAGAGAGAGAGGGGGACGCAGGGAGAGGGACAGTGAGAGAGAGGGGGACGCAGAGAGAGAGAGCGAGAGGGGGATGCAGAGAGAGAGAGAGGGGGACAGAGAGAGAGAGAGGGGGACGCAGAGAGAGAGAGAGGGGGACGCAGAGAGAGAGAGAGGGGGACGCAGAGAGAGAGAGAGGGGGACGCAGAGAGAGAGAGAGGGGGACGCAGAGAGAGAGGGGGACGCAGGGAGAGGGACAGTGAGAGAGAGGGGGACGCAGAGAGAGAGAGAGAGAGGGACGCAGAGAGAGAGAGAGAGGGACGCAGAGAGAGAGAGAGGGGTCGCAGAGAGAGAGGGGGAGACGCAGAGAGAGAGGGGGACGCAGAGAGAGGGAGAGGGAAGCAGAGAGAGAGAGAGGGAAGCAGAGAGAGAGAGAGGGAAGCAGAGAGAGAGAGAGAGGGACGCAGAGAGAGAGAGAGAGGGACGCAGAGAGAGAGAGAGGGACGCAGAGAGAGACAGAGAGAGGGGTCGCAGAGAGAGAGGGGGAGACGCAGAGAGAGAGGGGGACGCAGAGAGAGAGAGAGGGAAGCAGAGAGAGAGGGAAGCAGAGAGAGAGAGAGGGAAGCAGAGAGAGAGAGAGGGGGACGCAGAGAGAGAGGGGGACGCAGAGAGAGAGAGGGGGGACGCAGAGAGAGATGGGGGGATGCAGAGAGAGGGGGGGACGCTGAGAGAGAGAGAGGGACGCAGAGAGAGAGAGAGAGGGACGCAGAGAGAGAGAGAGAGAGGGGGACACAGAGAGAGAGAGAGAGGGGGACGCAGAGAGAGAGAGAGGGGGACGCAGAGAGAGAGAGAGAGGGGGGACGCAGAGAGAGAGAGAGAGGGGGACGCAGTGAGAGAGAGAGAGGGGAACGCAGAGAGAGGGAGAGAGGGTGACGCAGTGAAGAGAGAGGGGGATGCAGAGAGAGAGAGAGAGAGGGGGACGCAAGGAGAGAGAGAGGGGGACAGAGAGAGAGAGAGGGGAACGCAGAGAGAGAGAGAGGGGGGACAGAGAGAGAGAGAGAGAGGGTGACACAGCGAGAGAGAGAGGGACGCATAGAGAGAGAGAGAGAGGGGCGGAGAGAGGAGAGAGAGGGGGACGCATAGAGAGAGAGGGGGACGCAGAGAGAGAGGGACGCAGAGAGAGAGAGAGAGGGGGACGCAGTGAGAGAGAGAGAGGGGAACGCAGAGAGAGGGAGAGAGGGTGACGCAGTGAGAGAGAGAGGGGGGATGCAGAGAGAGAGAGAGAGAGGGGGACGCAAGGAGAGAGAGAGGGGGACAGAGAGAGAGAGAGGGGAACGCAGAGAGAGAGAGAGGGGGACAGAGAGAGAGAGAGAGAGAGAGGGTGACGCAGCGAGAGAGAGAGGGACGCATAGAGAGAGAGAGAGAGGGGCGGAGAGAGAGAGAGGGGGACGCATAGAGAGAGAGAGAGGGGGACGCATAGAGAGAGAGAGAGGGGGACGCATAGAGAGAGAGAGAGGGGGATGCATAGAGAGAGAGAGAGGGGGATGCAGAGAGTGAGAGAGAGGGGGACGCAGAGAGAGAGAGGGAGAGGGGGACAGAGAGAGAGAGAGGGGGACGCAGAGAGAGAGAGAGGGGAACAGAGAGAGAGAGAGAGAGAGGGGTCGCAGAGAGAGAGAGAGGGGGACGCAGAGAGAGAGAGAGGGGTCGCAGAGAGAGAGAGAGGGGTCGCAGAGAGAGAGAGAGGGGGACGCAGAGAGAGAGAAGAGAGAGAGAGGGGTCGCGAGAGAGAGAGAGAGGGGACGCAGAGAGAGAGAGAGGGGGACGCAGGGAGAGGGAGAGGGGGACAGAGAGAGAGGGAGAGGGGGACAGAGAGAGAGGGAGAGGGGAACGCAGAGAGAGAGAAGGGGGGGACAGAGAGTGAGAGAGAGGGGATGCAGAGAGAGAGAGAGGGGGACGCAGAGAGAGAGGGGGACGCAGAGAGAGAGAGAGAGGGGGACGCAGGGAGAGGGACAGTGAGAGAGAGAGAGAGGGGGACGCAGAGAGAGAGAGAGAGGGGGATGCAGAGAGAGAGAGAGGGGGACGCAGAGAGAGAGGGGGACGCAGAGAGAGAGAGAGAGGGGGACGCAGGGAGAGGGACAGTGAGAGAGAGGGGGACGCAGAGAGAGAGCGAGAGGGGGATGCAGAGAGAGAGAGAGGGGGACAGAGAGAGAGAGAGGGGGACGCAGAGAGAGAGAGAGGGGGACGCAGAGAGAGAGAGAGGGGGACGCAGAGAGAGAGAGAGGGGGACGCAGAGAGAGAGAGAGGGGGACGCAGAGAGAGAGGGGGACGCAGGGAGAGGGACAGTGAGAGAGAGGGGGACGCAGAGAGAGAGAGAGAGAGGGACGCAGAGAGAGAGAGAGAGGGACGCAGAGAGAGAGAGAGGGACGCAGAGAGAGACAGAGAGAGGGGTCGCAGAGAGAGAGGGGGAGACGCAGAGAGAGAGGGGGACGCAGAGAGAGAGAGAGGGAAGCAGAGAGAGAGAGAGGGAAGCAGAGAGAGAGAGGGAAGCAGAGAGAGAGAGAGGGGGACGCAGAGAGAGAGGGGGACGCAGAGAGAGAGAGGGGGACGCAGAGAGAGATGGGGGGATGCAGAGATAGGGGGGGACGCTGAGAGAGAGAGAGGGACGCAGAGAGAGAGAGAGAGGGACGCAGAGAGAGAGAGAGAGGGGGACACAGAGAGAGAGAGAGAGGGGGACGCAGAGAGAGAGAGAGGGGGACGCAGAGAGAGAGAGAGAGGGGACGCAGAGAGAGAGAGAGAGGGGGACGCAGTGAGAGAGAGAGAGGGGAACGCAGAGAGAGGGAGAGAGGGTGACGCAGTGAGAGAGAGAGGGGGGATGCAGAGAGAGAGAGAGAGGGGGGACGCAAGGAGAGAGAGAGGGGGACAGAGAGAGAGAGAGGGGAACGCAGAGAGAGAGAGAGAGGGGGACAGAGAGAGAGAGAGAGAGGGTGACGCAGCGAGAGAGAGAGGGACGCATAGAGAGAGAGAGAGAGGGGCGGAGAGAGAGAGAGGGGGACGCATAGAGAGAGAGAGAGGGGGACGCAGAGAGAGAGAGAGGGGACGCAGAGAGAGAGAGAGGGGGACGCAGTGAGAGAGAGAGAGGGGAACGCAGAGAGAGGGAGAGAGGGTGACGCAGTGAGAGAGAGAGGGGATGCAGAGAGAGAGAGAGAGAGGGGACGCAAGGGAGAGAGAGAGGGGGACAGAGAGAGAGAGAGGGGAACGCAGAGAGAGAGAGAGAGGGGGACAGAGAGAGAGAGAGAGAGAGGGTGACGCAGCGAGAGAGAGAGGGACGCATAGAGAGAGAGAGAGAGGGGCGGAGAGAGAGAGAGGGGGACGCATAGAGAGAGAGAGAGGGGGACGCATAGAGAGAGAGAGAGGGGGACGCATAGAGAGAGAGAGAGGGGGATGCATAGAGAGAGAGAGAGGGGGATGCAGAGAGTGAGAGAGAGGGGGACGCAGAGAGAGAGAGGGAGAGGGGGACAGAGAGAGAGAGAGGGGGACGCAGAGAGAGAGAGAGGGGAACAGAGAGAGAGAGAGAGAGGGGTCGCAGAGAGAGAGAGAGGGGGACGCAGAGAGAGAGAGAGAGAGAGGGGTCGCAGAGAGAGAGAGAGGGGGACGCAGAGAGAGAGAGGGGGACGCAGGGAGAGGGAGAGGGGGACAGAGAGAGAGGGAGAGGGGGACAGAGAGAGAGGGAGAGGGGAATGCAGAGAGAGAGAAGGGGGGACAGAGAGTGAGAGAGAGGGGGATGCAGAGAGAGAGAGAGGGGGACGCAGAGAGAGAGGGGGACGCAGAGAGAGAGAGAGGGGGACGCAGGAGAGGGACAGTGAGAGAGAGAGAGAGGGGGACGCAGAGAGAGAGAGAGAGGGGGATGCAGAGAGAGAGAGAGGGGGACGCAGAGAGAGAGAGGGGGACGCAGAGAGAGAGGGGGACGCAGAGAGAGAGAGAGAGGGGGACGCAGGGAGAGGGACAGTGAGAGAGAGGGGGACGCAGAGAGAGAGCGAGAGGGGGATGCAGAGAGAGAGAGAGGGGGACAGAGAGAGAGAGAGGGGGACGCAGAGAGAGAGAGAGGGGACGCAGAGAGAGAGAGAGGGGGACGCAGAGAGAGAGAGAGGGGGACGCGGAGAGAGAGAGAGGGGGACGCAGAGAGAGAGGGGGACGCAGGGAGAGGGACAGTGAGAGAGAGGGGGACGCAGAGAGAGAGAGAGAGAGGGACGCAGGAGAGAGAGAGAGGGACGCAGAGAGAGAGGGACGCAGAGAGAGACAGAGAGAGGGGTCGCAGAGAGAGAGGGGGAGACGCAGAGAGAGAGGGGGACACAGAGAGAGAGAGAGGGAAGCAGAGAGAGAGAGAGGGAAGCAGAGAGAGAGAGAGGGAAGCAGAGGGAGAGAGAGGGAAGCAGAGAGAGAGAGAGGGGGACGCAGAGAGAGAGGGGGACGCAGAGAGAGAGAGGGGGGACGCAGAGAGAGATGGGGGGATGCAGAGAGAGGGGGGGACGCTGAGAGAGAGAGAGGGACGCAGAGAGAGAGAGAGAGGGACGCAGAGAGAGAGAGAGAGAGGGGGACGCAGAGAGAGAGAGAGAGAGGGGGACACAGAGAGAGAGAGAGAGGGGGACAGAGAGAGAGAGAGAGAGGGGGACGCAGAGAGAGAGAGAGGGACGCAGAGAGAGAGAGAGAGGGGGACGCAGTGAGAGAGAGAGAGGGGAACGCAGAGAGAGGAGAGAGGGTGACGCAGTGAGAGAGAGAGGGGGATGCAGAGAGAGAGAGAGAGAGGGGGACGCAAGGAGAGAGAGAGGGGGACAGAGAGAGAGAGAGGGGAACGCAGAGAGAGAGAGGGGGACAGAGAGAGAGAGAGAGAGAGGGTGACGCAGCGAGAGAGAGAGGGACGCATAGAGAGAGAGAGAGAGGGGCGGAGAGAGAGAGAGGGGGACGCATAGAGAGAGAGAGAGGGGGACGCAGAGAGAGAGAGAGGGGACGCAGAGAGAGAGAGAGAGGGGGACGCAGTGAGAGAGAGAGAGGGGAACGCAGAGAGAGGGAGAGAGGGTGACGCAGTGAGAGAGAGAGGGGGATGCAGAGAGAGAGAGAGAGAGGGGGACGCAAGGAGAGAGAGAGGGGGACAGAGAGAGAGAGAGGGGAACGCAGAGAGAGAGAGAGAGGGGGACAGAGAGAGAGAGAGGGTGACGCAGCGAGAGAGAGAGGACGCATAGAGAGAGAGAGAGAGGGGCGGGAGAGAGAGAGAGGGGGACGCATAGAGAGAGAGAGAGGGGGACGCATAGAGAGAGAGAGAGGGGGACGCATAGAGAGAGAGAGAGGGGGATGCATAGAGAGAGAGAGAGGGGGATGCAGAGAGTGAGAGAGAGGGGGACGCAGAGAGAGAGAGGGAGAGGGGGACAGAGAGAGAGAGAGGGGGACGCAGAGAGAGAGAGAGGGGAACAGAGAGAGAGAGAGAGAGGGGTCGCAGAGAGAGAGAGAGGGGGACGCAGAGAGAGAGAGAGAGAGAGAGGGGTCGCAGAGAGAGAGAGAGGGGGACGCAGAGAGAGAGAGAGGGGGACGCAGGGAGAGGGAGAGGGGGACAGAGAGAGAGGGAGAGGGGGACAGAGAGAGAGGGAGAGGGGAACGCAGAGAGAGAGAAGGGGGGGACAGAGAGTGAGAGAGAGGGGGATGCAGAGAGAGAGAGAGGGGGACGCAGAGAGAGAGGGGGACGCAGAGAGAGAGAGAGAGGGGGACGCAGGGAGAGGACAGTGAGAGAGAGAGAGAGGGGGACGCAGAGAGAGAGAGAGAGGGGGATGCAGAGAGAGAGAGAGGGGGACGCAGAGAGAGAGAGAGGGGGACGCAGAGAGAGAGGGGGACGCAGAGAGAGAGAGAGAGGGGGACGCAGGGAGAGGGACAGTGAGAGAGAGGGGGACGCAGAGAGAGAGCGAGAGGGGGATGCAGAGAGAGAGAGAGGGGGACAGAGAGAGAGAGAGGGGGACGCAGAGAGAGAGAGAGGGGGACGCAGAGAGAGAGAGAGGGGGACGCAGAGAGAGAGAGAGGGGGACGCAGAGAGAGAGAGAGGGGGACGCAGAGAGAGAGGGGGACGCAGGGAGAGGGACAGTGAGAGAGAGGGGGACGCAGAGAGAGAGAGAGAGAGGGACGCAGAGAGAGAGAGAGAGGGACGCAGAGAGAGAGAGAGGGACGCAGAGAGAGACAGAGAGAGGGGTTGCAGAGAGAGAGGGGGAGACGCAGAGAGAGAGGGGGACGCAGAGAGAGAGAGAGGGAAGCAGAGAGAGAGAGAGGGAAGCAGAGAGAGAGAGAGGGAAGCAGAGAGAGAGAGAGGGGGACGCAGAGAGAGAGGGGGACGCAGAGAGAGAGAGGGGGGACGCAGAGAGAGATGGGGGGATGCAGAGAGAGGGGGGGACGCTGAGAGAGAGAGAGGGACGCAGAGAGAGAGAGAGAGGGACGCAGAGAGAGAGAGAGAGAGGGGGACACAGAGAGAGAGAGAGAGGGGGACGCAGAGAGAGAGAGAGGGGGACGCAGAGAGAGAGAGAGGGGACGCAGAGAGAGAGAGAGAGGGGGACGCAGTGAGAGAGAGAGAGGGAACGCAGAGAGAGGGAGAGAGGGTGACGCAGTGAGAGAGAGAGGGGGATGCAGAGAGAGAGAGAGAGAGGGGGACGCAAGGAGAGAGAGAGGGGACAGAGAGAGAGAGAGGAGGACAGAGAGAGAGAGAGAGAGGGTGACGCAGCGAGAGAGAGAGGGACGCATAGAGAGAGAGAGAGAGGGGCGGAGAGAGAGAGGGGGACGCATAGAGAGAGAGAGAGGGGGACGCAGAGAGAGAGAGAGGGGACGCAGAGAGAGAGAGAGAGGGGGACGCAGTGAGAGAGAGAGAGGGGAATGCAGAGAGAGGGAGAGAGGGTGACGCAGTGAGAGAGAGAGGGGGATGCAGAGAGAGAGAGAGAGAGGGGGACGCAAGGAGAGAGAGAGGGGGACAGAGAGAGAGAGAGAGAGGGGTCGCAGAGAGAGAGAGAGGGGAACAGAGAGAGAGAGAGAGAGGGGTCGCAGAGAGAGAGAGAGGGGGACGCAGAGAGAGAGAGAGAGAGAGAGGGGGTCGCAGAGAGAGAGAGAGGGGGACGCAGAGAGAGAGAGAGGGGGACGCAGGGAGAGGGAGAGGGGGACAGAGAGAGAGGGAGAGGGGGACAGAGAGAGAGGGAGAGGGGAACGCAGAGAGAGAGAAGGGGGGGACAGAGAGTGAGAGAGAGGGGGATGCAGAGAGAGAGAGAGGGGGACGCAGAGAGAGAGGGGGACGCAGAGAGAGAGAGAGAGGGGGACGCAGGGAGAGGGACAGTGAGAGAGAGAGAGAGGGGGACGCAGAGAGAGAGAGAGAGGGGGATGCAGAGAGAGAGAGAGGGGGACGCAGAGAGAGAGAGAGGGGGACGCAGAGAGAGAGGGGGACGCAGAGAGAGAGAGAGAGGGGGACGCAGGGAGAGGGACAGTGAGAGAGAGGGGGACGCAGAGAGAGCGCGAGAGGGGGATGCAGAGAGAGAGAGAGGGGGACAGAGAGAGAGAGAGGGGGACGCAGAGAGAGAGAGAGGGGGATGCAGAGAGAGAGAGAGGGGGACGCAGAGAGAGAGAGAGGGGGACGCAGAGAGAGAGAGAGGGGACGCAGAGAGAGAGGGGGACGCAGGGAGAGGGACAGTGAGAGAGAGGGGGACGCAGAGAGAGAGAGAGAGAGGGACGCAGAGAGAGAGAGAGAGGGACGCAGAGAGAGAGAGAGGGACGCAGAGAGAGACAGAGAGAGGGGTTGCAGAGAGAGAGGGGAGACGCAGAGAGAGAGGGGGACGCAGAGAGAGAGAGAGGGAAGCAGAGAGAGAGAGAGGGAAGCAGAGAGAGAGAGAGGGAAGCAGAGAGAGAGAGAGGGGGACGCAGAGAGAGAGGGGGACGCAGAGAGAGAGAGGGGGGACGCAGAGAGAGATGGGGGGATGCAGAGAGAGGGGGGGACGCTGAGAGAGAGAGAGGGACGCAGAGAGAGAGAGAGAGGGACGCAGAGAGAGAGAGAGAGAGGGGGACACAGAGAGAGAGAGAGAGGGGGACGCAGAGAGAGAGAGAGAGAGGAGGGGACGCAGAGAGAGAGAGAGAGGGGGACGCAGTGAGAGAGAGAGAGGGGAACGCAGAGAGAGGGAGAGAGGGTGACGCAGTGAGAGAGAGAGGGGGATGCAGAGAGAGAGAGAGAGAGGGGGACGCAAGGAGAGAGAGAGGGGGACAGAGAGAGAGAGAGGGGAACGCAGGGAGAGAGAGAGAGAGGGGGACAGAGAGAGAGAGAGAGAGGGTGACGCAGCGAGAGAGAGAGGGACGCATAGAGAGAGAGGGGCGGAGAGAGAGAGAGGGGGACGCATAGAGAGAGAGAGAGGGGGACGCAGAGAGAGAGAGAGGGGACGCAGAGAGAGAGAGAGAGGGGGACGCAGTGAGAGAGAGAGAGGGGAACGCAGAGAGAGGGAGAGAGGGTGACGCAGTGAGAGAGAGAGGGGGATGCAGAGAGAGAGAGAGAGAGGGGGACGCAAGGAGAGAGAGAGGGGGACAGAGAGAGAGAGAGGGGAACGCAGAGAGAGAGAGAGAGGGGGACAGAGAGAGAGAGAGAGGGTGACGCAGCGAGAGAGAGAGGGACGCATAGAGAGAGAGAGAGAGGGGCGGAGAGAGAGAGAGGGGGACGCATAGAGAGAGAGAGAGGGGGACGCATAGAGAGAGAGAGAGGGGGACGCATAGAGAGAGAGAGAGGGGGATGCATAGAGAGAGAGAGAGGGGGATGCAGAGAGTGAGAGAGAGGGGGACGCAGAGAGAGAGAGGGAGAGGGGGACAGAGAGAGAGAGAGGGGGACGCAGAGAGAGAGAGAGGGGAACAGAGAGAGAGAGAGAGAGGGGTCGCAGAGAGAGAGAGAGGGGGACGCAGAGAGAGAGAGAGAGAGAGAGGGGTCGCAGAGAGAGAGAGAGGGGGACGCAGAGAGAGAGAGAGGGGGACGCAGAGAGAGAGAGAGGGACGCAGAGAGAGAGAGAGAGGGACGCAGAGAGAGAGAGGGGGACGCAGAGAGAGAGAGAGGGGGACAGAGAAAGAGGGAGAGGGACGCAGAGAGAGATAGAGGGGGACAGAGAGAGAGAGAGAGAGGGTCGCAGAGAGAGAGAGAGGGGGACGCAGAGAGAGAGAGAGGGGGATGCAGAGAGAGAGAGAGAGGGGGACAGAGAAAGAGAGAGGGTCGCAGAGAGAGAGAGAGAGGGGGACGCAGAGAGAGAGAGAGGGGGACGCAGAGAGAGAGAGAGGGGGACGCAGAGAGAGAGAGAGGGGGACGCAGAGAGAGAGAGAGGGGGACGCAGAGAGAGAGAGAGAGGGGGACGCAGAGAGAGAGAGAGGGACGCAGAGAGAGAGAGGGGGACGCAGAGAGAGAGAGAGGGGGACAGAGAAAGAGGGAGAGGGTCGCAGAGAGAGAGAGAGGGGGACGCAGAGAGAGAGAGAGGGGGACGCAGAGAGAGAGAGAGGGGGACGCAGAGAGAGAGAGAGAGAGGGTGACGCAGAGAGAGAGAGAGGGGGACGCAGAGAGAGAGAGAGAGAGGGTGACGCAGAGAGAGAGAGGGGGGGACGCAGAGAGAGAGGGGGACGCAGAGAGAGGGGGACAGAGAGAGAGAGAGGGGGACGCAGAGAGAGAGAGAGGGGGACAGAGAGAGAGAGAGAGAGGGGTCGCAGAGAGAGAGAGAGGGGGACGCAGAGAGAGAGAGGGGGACGCAGAGAGAGAGAGAGGGAAGCAGAGAGAGAGAGAGGGGGACGCAGAGAGAGAGAGAGGGGGACGCAGAGAGAGAGAGAGAGAGGGGGACGCAGAGAGAGAGAGAGGGGGACATAGAGAGAGAGAGGGGGACGCAGAGAGAGAGAGAGAGAGGGGGACGCAGAGAGAGAGAGAGGGGGACAGAGAGAGAGAGAGGGGGATGCAGAGAGAGAGAGGGAAGCAGAGAGAGAGAGAGGGGGATGCAGAGAGAGAGAGAGAGGGGGACAGAGAGAGAGAGAGAGAGGGGGACGCAGAGAGAGAGAGAGAGGGGGACGCAGAGAGAGAGAGAGGGGGACAGAGAGAGAGAGGGGAACGCAGTGAGAGAGAGGAGGACACAGTGAGAGAGAGGAGGACGCAGAGAGAGAGAGGGGGACAGAGAGAGAGAGAGGGGGAAGCAGAGAGGGGGACGCAGAGAGCGAGAGAGGGGAACGCAGTGAGAGAGAGTGAGGGGTACGCAGAGAGAGAGAGAGGGGGACGCAGAGAGAGAGAGAGGGGGACAGAGAGAGAGAGAGGGGTACGCAGAGAGAGAGAGAGAGGGGGACGCAGAGAGAGAGAGGGAGGGGACGCAGAGAGAGAGAGAGGGGGGCAGAGAGAGGGAGAGGGGGACGCAGAGAGAGAGAGAGAGGGTGACGCAGAGAGAGAGAGAGGGGGACGCAGAGAGAGAGAGGGGGACGCAGAGAGAGAGAGAGGGACGCAGTGAGAGAGAGAGAGGGTGACGCAGAGAGAGAGAGGGGGGGACGCAGAGAGAGAGAGAGGGACGCAGAGAGAGAGAGAGGGACGCAGAGAGAGAGAGAGAGGGGGACGCAGAGAGAGAGAGAGAGGGTGACGCAGAGAGAGAGAGAGGGGGACGCAGAGAGAGAGAGGGGGACGCAGGGAGAGAGAGAGGGGAACAGAGAGTGAGGGAGAGGGGAACGCAGAGAGAGAGAGAGGGGACAGAGAGAGAGAGAGGGGGACGCAGAGAGAGAGAGAGGGGGACAGAGAGAGAGGGAGAGGGGAACGCAGAGATAGAGAGAGGGGGACAGAGAGAGAGGGAGAGGGGAACGCAGAGAGAGAGAGAGAGAGGGGACAGAGAGAGAGAGAGGGGAACGCAGAGATAGAGAGTGGGGGACAGAGAGAGAGGGAGAGGGGAACGCAGAGATAGAGAGAGGGGGACAGAGAGAGAGGGAGAGGGGAACGCAGAGATAGAGAGAGGGGGACAGAGAGAGAGGGAGAGGGGAACGCAGAGAGAGAGAGAGAGAGGGGACAGAGAGAGGAGAGGGGAACGCAGAGATAGAGAGTGGGGGACAGAGAGAGAGGGAGAGGGGAACGCAGAGATAGAGAGAGGGGGACAGAGAGAGAGGGAGAGGGGAACGCAGAGAGAGAGAGAAGAGGGGACAGAGAGAGAGAGAGGGGACGCAGGGAGAGAGAGAGAGAGGGGGACGCAGAGAGAGAGAGAGAGAGGGGGACGCAGAGAGAGAGAGAGGGGGACGCAGAGAGAGGGAGAGGGGATGCAGAGAGAGGGAGAGGGACGCAGAGAGAGGGAGAGGGGGAGACGCAGAGAGAGGGAGAGGGGGACGCAGAGAGAGGGAGAGGGGACGCAGAGAGAGGGAGAGGGACGCAGAGAGAGGGAGAGGGGGAGACGCAGAGAGAGGGAGAGGGGGACGCAGAGAGAGGGAGAGGGGGACGCAGAGAGAGAGAGGGGGACGCAGAGAGAGAGAGAGAGGGACGCAGGAGAGAGAGAGGGGGACGCAGAGAGAGAGAGAGAGGGACGCAGAGAGAGAGAGAGGGGGACGCAGAGAGAGAGAGAGAGGGGGCGCAGAGAGAGAGAGAGAGGGACGCAGAGAGAGAGAGAGGGGGACGCAGAGAGAGAGAGAGGGACGCAGAGAGAGAGAGAAAGGGAGGGACGCAGAGAGAGAGAGGGGGACGCAGAGAGAGAGAGAAAGGGAGGGACGCAGAGAGAGAGAGAGGGACGCAGAGAGAGAGAGAGGGGGACGCAGAGAGAGAGAGAGGGGACGCAGAGAGAGAGAGAGGGGGACGCAGAGAGAGAGAGGGGGACGCAGAGAGAGAGAGGGGGACGCAGGAGAGAGAGAGGGGGACGCAGAGAGAGAGAGAGGGACGCAGAGAGAGAGAGGGGGATGCAGAGAGAGAGAGAGGGACGCAGAGAGAGGAGAGGGGGACGCAGAGAGAGAGAGAGGGGACGCAGAGAGAGAGAGGGGGACGCAGAGAGAGAGAGAGAGGGACGCAGAGAGAGAGAGAGGGGGACGCAGAGAGAGAGAGAGGGACGCAGAGAGAGAGAGAGGGGGACGCAGAGAGAGAGAGAGGGGGCGCAGAGAGAGAGGGACGCAGAGAGAGAGAGAGGGGACGCAGAGAGAGAGAGGGACGCAGAGAGAGAGAGAAAGGGAGGGACGCAGAGAGAGAGAGGGGGACGCAGAGAGAGAGCGAAAGGGAGGGACGCAGAGAGAGAGAGAGGGGACGCAGAGAGAGAGAGGGGGACGCAGAGAGAGAGAGAGGGACGCAGAGAGAGAGAGGGGGACGCAGAGAGAGAGAGAGGGACGCAGAGAGAGAGAGAGGGGGACGCAGAGAGAGGAGAGGGACGCAGAGAGAGAGAGAGGGGGACGCAGAGAGAGAGAGAGGGGGACGCAGAGAGAGAAGAGGGGACGCAGAGAGAGAGAGAGGGGGACGCAGAGAGAGAGAGAGGGACGCAGAGAGAGAGAGGAGGATGCAGAGAGAGAGAGGGGGACGCAGAGAGAGAGAGGGGGACGCAGAGAGAGAGAGGGGACGCAGAGAGAGAGGGGGACGCAGAGAGAGAGAGAGGGGGACGCAGAGAGAGAGAGAGGGACGCAGAGAGAGAGAGGGGGACGCAGAGAGAGAGGGGGAGCAGAGAGAGAGGGGGACGCAGAGAGAGAGAGAGAGAGGGGACGCAGAGAGAGAGAGGGGGACGCAGAGAGAGAGAGAGGGGGACGCAGAGAGAGAGAGAGGGGGACGCAGAGAGAGAGAGAGGGACGCAGAGAGAGAGAGGGGACGCAGAGAGAGAGAGAGGGGGACGCAGAGAGAGAGAGAGGGGGACGCAGAGAGAGAGAGAGGGGACGCAGAGAGAGAGAGAGAGGGGGACGCAGAGAGAGAGAGGGGGGGATGCAGAGAGAGAGAGAGGGGGACGCAGAGAGAGAGAGAGGGACGCAGAGAGAGAGAGGGGACGCAGAGAGAGAGAGGGGGACGCAGAGAGAGAGAGGGGGACGCAGAGAGAGAGAGAGAGGGGGATGCAGAGAGAGAGAGGGGACGCAGAGAGAGAGAGGGGGACGCAGAGAGAGAGAGGGGGACGCAGAGAGAGAGAGAGAGGGGGACGCAGAGAGAGAGAGAGGGACGCAGAGAGAGAGAGGGGGGATGCAGAGAGAGAGAGCGAGGGGGACGCAGACTGAGGGAGAGGGACAGAGAGAGAGAGAGGGGGACAGAGGGAGAGGGAGAGGGGGACAGAGAGAGAGAGAGGGGGACAGAGGGAGAGGGAGAGGGGGACAGAGAGAGAGAGGGGGGACAGAGAGAGATGGAGGGGGGACAGCGACAGAGGGAGGGGGACAGAGAGAGAGAGGGATGCAAGAGAGAGAGAGGGGGGGAACAGAGAGAGAGGGAGGGGGATACAGAGAGAGAGATGGGGACAGAGAGAGAGAGGGGGGACGCAGAGAGAGAGAGGGGGACAGAGAGAGAGGGGGGCGCAGAGAGAGAGAGGGGGATACAGAGAGAGAGGAGGGACAGAGAGAGAGGGGGGCGCAGAGAGAGAGAGGGGGACAGAGAGAGAGGGAGGGGGACAGAGAGAGAGAGGGATGCAGAGAGAGAGAGAGAAGGGGACGCAGAGAGAGAGAGAGGGGGACAGAGAGAGAGGGAGGGGGACAGAGAGGGAGAGGGGGGACAGAGAGAGAGACAGAGATACAGACCCTCCGTCTCTTACTGTCTCTCTCTCTCTGCTTCCCCCTCTGTCTCCCCTCTGTCGCTCTGTCTGTCCCTCTGTCTCTCTCATTCTCTGTCTCTGTCTCTGTCTCTCTCTCTCTCTGTCTCTCTCTGTCCCTCTCTCTCTCTGTCCCTCTCTCTCTCTGTCCCTCTCTCTGTCCCTCTCTCTCTCTGTCCCTCTCTCTCTCTCTCTGCATCCCCCTCTCTCTCTCTGCATCCTCCTCTCCCTCTCTGCATCCCCCTCTCTCTCTCTGCGTCCTCTCCCTCTCTGCATCCCCCTCTCTCTCTCTGCGTCCCCCTCTCTCTCCTCTCTGTCCCCCTCTCTCTCTCTCTGCGTCCCCCTCTCCCTCTCTGCATCCCCCTCTCTCTCTCTGCGTCCTCCTCTCCCT